>NC_064640.1:890849011-891151597 GCF_023864345.2 Schistocerca serialis cubense
AAGAATACTTCAGACACACTTAAAAGAAAGTGTTAAACCAGTTTGATCCACAACGCTGTCTGAGGTAGCCAAGCTGTTCGAGGCTCTACAGTCTGCAACAGCGCGACCGCTACGGTGCAGGTTCTAATCCTGCTTCGGGCATGGATGTGTTTGATGTCCTTAGGTTAGTTAGGTTTAAGTAGTTCTAAGTTCTAGGGGACTGATGACCTCAGCAGTTAAGTCCCATAGTGCTCAGAGCCATTTGAACCATTTGATCCACAAGTGCTAAACCAAATCTTTGGGTGTGTGTATATCAAAACTACCTTAAACATATTTTCGTTTACAAGGTAATAACCAACTTGCCATAAGATGAGTAGCTGCGTAACTCATTGAGGTGTATGCTGTAATTCTTAATCTATTGGACTACGCGTCATAAATTTTATAAGCATTTTGAACATTAGTTTACACTAAAAACATTGCAGCTCTCAAGAAACGCAAAAATCCGTTTTTACAACACTCATGTTATGTCATTAATCATATGTTTTAATTGGTTCCTCTAACAAATTGATAAAGAGTATGAGGTTGTCACTAATAATTTCTTTAGGCTCGTCTTACAAACTAAGTATGCACCAAACGTGTCACCGAATTTGTTCATTTTCGTATAGTTGTAGTTCGTTCTTCACTGTAGAAAATGCTGCTCTGAGACGATGTGCTTCAAGCACTTCCGAGAAGTAGAGATACAATATTTTACTAGCCTGTTGAATACCAGATGTGAACAGCTATCGAGAAGTAGCGTTTGGGCAATGGGCTGAGGTAGCAGCTTAGAATCCAAATTGCACTGCTTTAAAATTTCATAGTTTGCCCTTTTTACCTTAGAATCCTCCTCCAAACACTTCTGTCTCTAATATGACTGGCGATTTATCGACAAGAAGCAATAACAACGGTGGTGGTAGACGAGGATCAAAATGTAATGTGTTGATACATGCCAAGAAAGAGTTCAGAAGGTCATGTGACGTGTAAGGAGCATTAAGACACTGGCACCAAATTTCGCCGAAATTCTGCCCAAAGCTAACGTGGATATGTCACATGATAGGAAGGTCGTCAAACTACTTCTTACCTGCATTTCACCCCTCTTTTGACTTCTCGATTGAGGTCAGAACAGATGCCTAGCGTTGAAATCACGTTGTGCTGCTGTGGGTGGCCGAAGAAAATATTTCAAACAGCCACTCAGAAGCGACACTAAAAGGCCTTAGGAGGTGGCATGAAAGTCGACAATCAAACCATCCATTCTCTGTGGCGTTGGTTCCCACCAATTTCGTGGCAGAAAACGACAGTTCACAGTGCGATGAGCAATAGAACGACATTCTTGACAGCCTATGATGCTGCTTATAACCCCTGGACGATTCTAACCTTTATAAGTATTTCGTGGGACTGCACATCTATTTAACATGATCTAACTCCTTTAGAGTGCACTGCGACCGCTGTTTTTACTCTCTTGGAAACGTTAGGGACCGTTCAACATTCCACGAAATACGAAAGTGATCTGAAGCAGCAGAGGAGGTATTTGTTTTCTCATCACTCCTATTCCGCGTGCTCCTGTGGCATTACAGAGCGAGGTGGCGCAGTGGTTTGCACACTGAACTCGCATTCGGGAGCACGACGGTTCAGTCCCGCGTCCGGCCATCCTGATTTAGGTTTTCCGTGATTTCCCTAAATCGGTTCAGGCAAATGCCGGGATGGCTCTTTGCAAGGGCACGACCGACTTCCTTACCCATTCTTTCCTGATTCGGTGAGACAGATGACCTCGCTGTTTGGTTTCTTCCACCAAATTAACCAACGAACCTGTGAAATGTTCACAGGGTGCGCGATGTTGACACATGTGTGAATGGTATGGCAAAGGATCCTTCTAGGAGCCCTAGTTCGGCAAAACCCTCCGTTGCACCCACCCGCCTTCGCTGAACACCCTAAAAACGTATCTGTACAGAAAGAACCCACAAGAGTACAGTGTGTCTGCGGGCAGGCTACGTTACTGCTCTTTCATCGCAACACTGTTGCTCTTATACCTGATAGGTCATCCGGAATAGGAAACTGGAAGGCATAGCTAGTCCGCAAGTACCTAAGCTGTCGTCATGGATCCTGTCGGTACAGATATATTTTTAAAATTATCTATAAAAGGTGGGCGGATTCTTTTCTTTTGCTTGTGCCGTTTTTCCTGCGTATACGTAGGGTCGGCATGATTAATCGGATGTGGCAATGTTAGTTGAAAGGGTGGCCGGATGCACTCCCTGCCGCCACCCCGTACCTCCCGGGAAGGGATTAGTGTACCCAAACAGTCTGCGACTAGTGTAAGCCATGGAATAGTGCGAAAGTGTTCAGATGTATGCGAACCATGAGGCGGGACGGCACACCGGCCCTCGTCGTTAATCCGCCGGGCGGATTCGATCCTAGTCCCGGAAGGAGTCATGGAAGGAGCGCGTTAGCGTGCTCGGCTAACCTGGAGGGTCAAAAGGTGGGTGGATGCCACCGAGGATTTTATCAAACTGATGGGTCTTGGAGGAGCTCTTCGCAGCTCTTCCGTATTCCTCCGTGTTTCCGCCGCAGGACGACACAAAAATAGCAGTGCTGAAAAAGCATAACAAGCCTTAGCTGTTTCGTATCCCGTTAAAATTTCGTTGAACGGTTTCTAACGGTCCTGTGTGTTCACAATTTGTACGCAAGAGTAAAAATTAATTCAGGCTTCGCGTCAACGGGCACGATCACATTCGATGGTAATGCGGCACCACAGTGGCCTTACAGAAGGGTTGAAATGCCCGAGGGTGTCCGTGCCAAAGGTTGTGAATAAAGTCTTCCTGTTGGCCATCGCAATGCGAACTGTCGTTTCCGACCGCGATATGTGTGGCAATCAGCGGACCAGGGAAAGAAGTGGTTACACTGACACCCTTTATGCCACCAACTACGGTCTTCCCGTACCGATTCTGAACGGCGGTATGTCTGGAATGTTTCCCTGGCCCACACACAAACTCGTGATTTAAACGCTGGGCGTCGCGGTTCTGACCACCATCGCACAGCGTCAAAATAGGTGAAATGGGGTGTGACGACACTTCAGATTGTGTGTAAGGTCTTCGATGGCATTGGCAGGATTGTGGTGAAATTTGGTGCCAGTATAAGTTTACCTTATATGTCACATAATCTTCTGCGTTGTGGCCTTCTTTCATACGTCTCGACACATTGCTGCTTGAAGCATTATCGTGCCCGACGGTGGCGTCACAGACGCCACGCGAACTTATCAAAGCACAACCAGAAGGAAAACGCACGCAGATGGCGGCTAAGCTCTGTGGAGTTTCTCCTGTACATCCACTCCCCTCTCGACAGCAGTGACGAGGCGACCCTTCTCGCACTAGCGCTTGTGGGAAACACTGAACTACAGAGGACGGCTTGCGTGGGCCACCTGGTGTATTGGGTTCAGTACAATGCCCGACCCACCCACTGTGACAATATCACCTCGCTTAGTCAAACCTGCGTAAAATCCTAGTACATCTTCAATCACCAGACTCATTACCTGGCGTTCTGGTCTTAGTTAATTCTGTACTTGTAGCGAGATATCAGTCTATCAACGAATTCTGTATTTCTTGACTACTTCGGAGTCTTACCTTTGTCTTATGCGGATATGTTACACCCTGTCTACACTCTGCATAACCGTCAGGCCCATGCCTTTCTAACTGAATCAACAGATGAAACGTATTTTTCTCATTTACCGAAAAGTTGTCGAAAGATGAGTTTCACCTGTGTAGTGTAGAACAATAACCACTACCAGCCACCGTAGGTGATTTTTTCTTTTTTTTTTTCGTTTAACAAACGACCAGTTTTGGGCTTGTGTCCACATTCACATAGTGAGATTTTCACTCTGCAGCGAAGCGTGCGGTGATATGAAATTTCCTGGCACATTAAAACTGTGTGCCGGACCGAGGCTCGAACTCGGAACCTTTGCCTTTCGCGGCCAAGTGCTCTACCAACTGAGCTACCCAAGCACGACTCACGCCCCGTCCTCAAAGTTTTACTTCTGCCAGTACCTCGTCTCCTACCTTCCAAATTTTACAGAAGCTCTCCTGTGAACCTTGCAGAACTAGCACTCCCGAAGGAAAGGATACTGCGGAGACATGGCTTAGCCACAGCCTAGGGGATGTTTCCAGAATGATTTTGGAAGGTAGGAGACGAAGTACTGGCGGAACTAAAGCTGTGAGGACGTGGCGTGAGTCGTGCTTGGGTAGTTCAGTTGGTAGAGCACTTGCCCGCGAAAGGCAAAGGTCCAGATTTAGTCTCGGTCCGGCACACAGTTTTAATCTGCCAGCAAGTTTCACATTCGCATAGTTTACATCCATTGTCACGGTACCATATTCAGTGCTGGAGGTCTCTGTTTAAGTCAAAAACAAATAATGTGATGTCTAGATGCACACAGCTGAAACATTTGGAAGTGGCTAAGCGACAGGAGTTGTAAAATATTACAGTACTTAGATGTAGCTGGTATATCAATATTATTTCCACAAGACAGGTCGCGTAGCCACCTCCAAGTGTTTCATTTGTGTCTGCTTGGTCATCATGATATCGATTGCTTTTGTTTAAACACTGATCACCAACACGAGTATGAGAATTTGTACATGAATGTAAACCACCTGAACATGAGCACAACCCAGAAACCTGTCGTGTTGTACATAAAATAGCCTTCTGTTGTTACTGGCAGCAGTTACTATTCTGCACCCTATAAAGGAATAATCGGAGTTCAGCTGCATCCGTTATGGGCAAAATAGTCTGAAGCCCATTCCTATTATCTCTGCTGCTTTCCATCTTTCTTTACCATCCTCTCTCCCGAAAATGTCCAGACCTTTCACAGCCCTATCTACCCCAACCTTTAAGCATCTGTTTTTCCCTCTTTTACTACCTTTTAGTCCTCACTATCTACCCAGCAGAAACACTGAAGGGACTTACTTACTTGCCCAATTCTCACACCCTACGGTCAAACCTAAAAAACCTAACGTGCTTCACATCGTATCCCAGAGTAGGGGGATAAGGCGGGCGTCATCCCCAAGTACTGTTATCCAAGATGACTGCCATGTTGTCATAAAAGATCGCGGCCTGTAGACTCGGCAACAGCGCATGATGTCCAAGATGGCGGCCGTGACGTCCGCTGATGATGAGAGTACCATTGGCCAATATGGCGGCTTTTGGCGGGGAAGTACCATGACCCTGCCACGCCCCACCAGTGGGAAGCTAAAATTCCATCAGGCCAATGCAAAACACCACAGCTACCTCCACTAACGTAAGACAATGGTGGGAAAGGTCACTAGGACTATCTCCACTCACCTAAGCCACCCGACCACCTCTTCCTAGGAACTGGCGAGGAAAAGGACTCAGCCTGTGCTGGACATGTCTTTATTTACACACTTAGTACCACCATCAAATGTGTTCACCATGGGGTCCAGAGTCCAACTGACCTAGTACACACTACTGCCAATAGAGGGCGCCATCGTCGCCCCCATGACGTAATCCAAGATGGCGGTCTTGGGGGGGGGGGGGGAGATGGCAGGAAACACTCAGCCTGTTCTGGGCTGCTGGAGAGAGGAGTGTACATTCATTTTTAGAACAATTTATTTAGGGACGGATTTGACATAGTACATTTATTACATTGATACAAAACACTTGGCCTGACATGCTTGGTGTCACATTACACTGTCTGCAGACCTACAAACTACTCGTAAATAATGCAGTTCACTGATGTACAGACAAAAAACTCCTAAATTGTTGGCCGCTGTGGCCGAGCGGGTCTAGGCGCTTTAGTCCAGAAGCATGGTGCTGCTATAGCTGCAGGTTCGAATCCTGCCTTGGGCATGGATATGTGTGTTCTCAGGTTAGTTAGGTTTAAGTAGTTCTAAGTTTTAGCGGACTGATGACCTCAGATGTTAAGTCCCATAGAGATTAGAGCCATTTGAACTATCTGAAATCCTAAATTATCAAAATAACGCACGTAAACCAATCTGCAGACACGCTCACTTTTCGTGAACAGTCCAAATAATACGTAACCAGCCTACAGACCAGCTTGCAAATAATGCAACAGACGCACAAACAAGATGCAAAAAGGCTCCAACGTGCACACGCTCTGCCAACCACCCCCTGTCCACCGGACTGCACAGGACGTTACCCCATACACTCCCAGAAGTTGGGATACACCGGCAGATGTGGCAGTTAGCTGCCAAGCTACGCACAGGTGCCCGTTCGGGTCTCGCAAGCATGAGGTGGTGGCATCCCTTTCAGACTTGACACGTGGGAAATTCCTGTCAAAATGTGTGTTCACCTAGGCACCGTTCCTGACACGATTATGCATAGTGGCAGTGAAGGTCAAGCACAGAGAGAGATATTTGCATATCAGCTAAAAGGTTCAGAATGCTGTACTGACATCACAGGTCATACTATAGCGATCCTAACTGGATAGTCCGTTCATCACTGAATTTACCCAAACTGCAGCCGGTGTGAGAGCACCATCAACCATTGTTTTCTGCATATGAGACTCAGCGGCAAAAAAATATTTTTACTGATCGCCATATTAACTGACAGTTAAACCCTGAAAAAGAGCACTATGTATTGTCAAATACGGAAAGACCCTTAATAAATTACACTGCTCCGCCACTGAGGATGGGAGCAAAGACCTAATTGCCGAGTGACACACCCTCACAAACGCTGCAGCATTCCGTTCCATTGCTTCCCAGAATAGCACGGGCTGCTTTCTCTTCCTTGCAGTCCTAATGGGACATTCGAGATGAGTCTAACCATGGATACGTGCTTGCCTGCCCAACGTGGCTGACGCATCGCCACGAAACGCTCGCGTGTACCTACACACCATCGCAAGCACATCTAAAAAAGGTTCTCAAAGTTATACTGATGTCACATGACTATTAAAATAAGAACCAACTCGACAGCTCGCAAATTGTATAGTGTCCCAGAAATAGTTAACGTGCGCTTTTCTCGGAGCTTTCGTGATGTCTCAGCTTGTCTGCATGGAAATTGTTGCCCTAACAGAACCTATTTATGGAAATAGCGCAGAATAACGTCGAATGCATTCTTCCTAGCGGTCCTAATGTGGCACCCTGTTCATCGTGTCTTACCTTTCCTGCATTCAACGTACGCAAACGTTCTCACTGCTATGTAGAGACTCCTGTATCCCAACACAAAGCATGCCATGTGAATGGAGCATTATGATTGACTCGAATTTACCCGCCGAATTACTGATGGCGCCGGTGTTGAAGAAATATCCACCTTTTCTTTCTTTCCGCAGACGAGACTTTCAGTGACAAACTATTTTTCACAGATTGCATTATTGCACCGACAAACCCTGCAAAGTGCCCCTCCATATTGTTAAATATGGAAAGACACTTACTCAATTTCACTGCTATCCCACTGAGGTCAGGAGCCTTAATATTAAAATGTGAAACTGATATCCAACCCAGAAATAAATCACCACGTACCGCATTGGTGTAGTAAACATTAAATTTGTATCCTTCACCATACAAAAACACCCCTTCTACACCATTCATACATATACGGTGAAGACAGACCGCATAAGCACATGCACCAATGGTATACCTGCGGCACTACCCCCCAGGGGGTCCACAACTCTTTTGTGGATACGTGCGTGGCGAGCACGGGGCCCCGAGCCATTGCAGCCTTCTTTCTCTCCCGGGCTGCATTTCCTTTCCCTTCCCCTCCTTTCCCCTCCATACCCCTTTCCCCTCGCCCTCTCCTCTCCCTTTATTGGTGTCCTTGCTTATGTTGGCCCCCGCTATCCTCCTGGTGCTGTTGGTTTTACACTCCGGCTTTGTTGCGTAATCATCTCCTCCTTTTGGCATTCCTTGGTCCCCCTCTGGGGTTTGACCTCCATTCCAAAATTTCTCTTCCGTAGTGTGAGCCATTTGGGGAAGAGCACCTTACCTAGTGTCTCCGACGTGTGCCCTCCTAGTACATTCCACCTTTTCTTTTACGTCGTTGTCTGATGCTAGGGTGCATAGCCAGCACGGTAGCCAGCCCGTGTGGTGGGGTCGCTATGTACCCTTTTGGTTGAGCCCCCTGAACACACAGGGATCACACTTCTGATACCTGAGCTGTGACCTCCTCATGCATGCCTTGGAGTGGTTGCTCGTCATCCTGGAGCATCGGAACTACTGGCAATGGCCGCCGTGCCAGACGGCCCTTGCTGTGGCTGGGTGGCACCCGTGAGGAGAGCCCCTGATCGGAGTGGGTGGTATCAGGGCGGACGCTATGCAGATCAAACGCATACGGGTCCAAAACTCTGGCCGCTCTTCTGCGGCCGTCTCTCTGCGTGGTACTGATTCCTCAAGTGCTGCTTCTCTTACCCCTTCGGCCTTCCCTTCCGTGGCTACCCCCTGGGAGGAGGGTCAGGCCCGTCGTCTAGGGGCAAAACCTTTCCCCCGTTATCTAGTTTGCACCAGGACTGATGGAGATACTTTCACCAGTGTCAAACCTTTATTCTTTGTGGAACACATTGAAGACAAGTTCGGCGAAGTGGACTCCCTGAGCAAGATGCGGTCGGGTTCGTTGCTGATAAAAACTGCTTCGGCTGCCCAATCTGCGGCCCTTCGTGCCTGTACCCATCTTGGCACAATTCCCGTGTCCATTACCCCTCACCAGTCTCTAAATATGGTACAAGGTGTGATTTTTCACAGAGACCTCATCCTTCAAACTGATGAGGAACTTCGGGACAATCTCGGACGGCGGGGTGTTCACTTTGTTCGGCGTGTTCAGAAGGTTCCTAAAGATAATTGTATTGATACTGGTGCCTTTATCCTGGCCTTTGAAGGGGATACCCTTCCTGAGAAAGTTAAGATTATGGTCTATCGCTGTGATGTGAAGCCGTACATCCCACCTCCTATGCGGTGTTTTAAGTGCTTGCGTTTTGGCCACATGTCTTCTCGCTGTTCCCAGGACCCTCTCTGTGGTGACTGTGGACGTCCACTCCATGAGGGGAGTCCGTGTGTTCCCCCTCCTGTATGTGTAAATTGTCATGGTAGTCATTCTCCACGTTCAGCAGATTGCCCAGTCTATAAGAAAGAAAAAAAGATACAGGAGTATAAGTCCCTTGATCGTTTAAGCTACACAGAGGCCCGTAAGAAATATGCACGATTGCACCCTGTGTTCATGACATCTAGTTACGCCTTGGTTACATCTTCATCCCTTCCTCCCCCTTCCTTACCCCCATCCCGGACCCCTCTCCTTCCCCCCTCCCCTGCGGCTCCCACACATTCTCCTGGGCGCTGCTCCCCCTCCCCAGCCGGAGAAGTGTCCCACTCCTTCGGCGTCTGCCGGTCAAGGGCACCTCTCCCGGGATGCCCCTTCCCGGCACCTTCCAGGTCAAAGGTCTGCTGCAGCGCGGCGACCGCGAGAGCCGCGGTCTATCGGCCCCCAGGTCGCCCGGTCTCTTTCTGTTCCTGATCTTGCTGCAGCTGGCTCCATTATACCACACAGCCCTCCTCGATCTCAGCCTGAAAAGAAGAAGAAACAAAAGTCCCGGGACAAAGAGCCTCTGGTGTCACCGGAGGTCCCTTCTCCGACTTCACAACCGGATTCTGACCTGTCGTTTATGGATGTCGCCCCCTCCTTGTCGGTGACGGGTGGGGACCCGGCGGTATGACTGGATTTAGCATGTTCAGCCCTCATTTAAACCATCGTTCTGTGGTTCTCCAATGGAATTGTAATGGCTACTATCGTCACCTTCCGGAATTGAAATCCCTTCTTTCGTCCTACTCAGCAGCTTGTGTGGTTCTCCAGGAATCTCATTTTACTGATGCTCACTCACCGACCCTCTGTGGGTTCCGTGTTTTCTGTCGACATCGGATCGGACCCTTGCGGGCTTCTGGTGGCGTTTGTACGTTGGTCCGTACAGACATTGCTAGCACGTGGATTCCTCTCCAAACTACATTGGAAGCGGTTGCTGTTAGGGTCCACTTAGACTCTGCAGTCACAGTATGCAATCTCTATCTCCCTCCTGACAGGACTCTTACACCTGCTGCCTTAACCACCCTTCTTCAGCAACTTCCTCCTCCCTTCCTCCTCCTTGGGGATTTTAATGCTCATCATCCTTTGTGGGGCAGTGCCTTTCCATCTAGACGAGGTCTTCTTATAGACCAATTTATTGCAGACCACGACCTGTGCCTTCTTAATGATGGCTCCCCTACTCATTTCAGTGCTGGTCATGGTACCTTTTCTGCCATTGATCTTTCTCTTTCTTCTCCCTCTCTCCTCCCTTCATTACACTGGTCGCCACACGACGACCTTTGTGAAAGTGACCATTTCCCGTTGATTATCACGCTCCCTTCCCGCTCCCCGATGGAGAGGTTACCTCGTTGGTCTTTCCACCGCGCCGATTGGCCTCTATACACTGCACAGGTCGAGTTTTCTCCCTCTTTGTCGGGTTGTATTGATGACGTCCTACGTGACGTGTCTGAAGCGATTGTTCGCGCTGCTAGCCTTGCTGTCCCGCGCTCATCTGGACAATTTCGTCGTCGGCAAGTCCCGTGGTGGAGTACGGCCATTGCCATTGCCATCCGTGATCGCCGTCGAGCTTTGCAACACTTTAAGAGGCACCCATCTGTAGCCAGCCTTTCTGCCTTTAAGCGCCTTCGCGCTAAAGCCCGTTATTTAATCAAACAGAGCAAGCGGATATGTTGGGAACGATTCGTTTCTTCCCTTGGTTCCACTGTCCCTCTGTCACGGGTATGGGCTACACTTCACTCTCTTCAAGGTTGCCATCGGCAGTCCACCCTCCAAGGCCTTCACCTCCCAGATGGCATTTGTACGGACCCATTAGTTCTCGCAGAACATCTTGCGACCCATTTTGCAGTGGCATCAGCGTCGGCCTCCTATCCAGCTGCTTTCCTTCATCAAAAACAGCAGGCTGAAGCTGTCACCTTATGTTTCACCACTTGTGAGTCAGAATCTTACAACGAACCTTTCACTGAATGGGAATTTCTTTCTGCTCTATCTTCTTCTCACGATACGGCCCCTGGCCCAGATTCCATTCATAACCAGCTGCTTCAACATCTCAGTGCTCCACAACGGCACCATCTTCTTCGGGTGTTTAACCGTATCTGGCTCCAGGGTGACTTCCCTTCTCAGTGGAGGGATAGCATTGTGGTTCCTGTCCTTAAGCCTGGTCAGAACCCCCTATCTGTTGACAGCTATCGGCCAATTAGTTTGACCAATGTTGTTTGTAAGTTACTTGAACGGCTGGTAGCCCGTCGGCTCACTTGGGTCCTCGAATCTCGGGATCTATTGTCCCCTTACCAGTGTGGCTTTCGAGACGGACGATCTCCAATCGATGATTTACTTCGCTTGGAATCCGCAGTTCGGCAGGCTTTTTCCCAGCGCCGCCATTTGGTTGCAGTGTTTTTTGACCTTCGCAAGGCCTATGACACGGCCTGGCGCCATCACATCTTACTAACCCTTCATCAGTGGGGTCTTCGGGGCCCACTCCCGATTTTTATCCGCCAGTTCCTGATCCATCGGTCATTCAGAGTTCGAGTTGGTACTGCTTTTAGTTCTCCACGGACCCAGGAGACGGGCATCCCACAGGGTTCTGTCTTGAGTGTCCTTTTCCTCATTGCTATCGATGGACTTGTGGCCTCTGTCGGTCCCTTGGTCGCCCCTGCCCTGTATGTGGATGATTTCTGCATTTGGGTTAGTTCCTCCTCGATGCCATCTGCAGAACGGCAGCTCCAGGTGGCTATACGGCGTGCCTCTGCATGGACCCTCTCACACGGGTTTCAATTCTCTCCTTTAAAATCGGGGGGGGGGTCCACTTCTGTCGCCGTACTACGGTCCACCCTGATCCGGAGCTCTATCTCGCTGCACACAGATTGCCTGTGGTTCCACAGTTTCGTTTCCTAGGTCTTCTTTTCGACAACAAGCTCACTTGGCTGCCCCATATCAGACTCCTGAAGGTAGGATGTTTCCGTAAACTCAATGTCCTTCGCTTCCTTGCCCACTCCTCTTGGGGTGCGGACCGTTCCCTCCTCCTCAGTCTTTATCGTGCTCTAGTTCTGTAACGTTTGGACTATGGTTGTCAAGTTTATGGTTCAGCTGCTCCTTCCACGCTGCACGTGCTGGATCCGGTCCACCATCGTGGTATCCGTTTGGCCACCGGTGCCTTCCCTACTAGCCCTGTTGATAGTCTCCTGGTTGAAGCTGGGATCCCCCCCCCCCCCCTTTCTGTTCGGCGGTCCCAGCTTCTGGTGTCTTATGCCCTTACTATCCGTTCTTCTCCCGCTCATCCTTCCTATTCTATCCTATTCCCAGACCATGGACGTCGCCCGCCTGACTCCCGCCCTCGGGCGGGTTTACCGGTTGGACTGCGCCTTGCGTGTCTTAACCGTGATTTTCGGCTTCCTTCTT
This sequence comes from Schistocerca serialis cubense, assembly GCF_023864345.2. Taxonomy (NCBI): domain Eukaryota; kingdom Metazoa; phylum Arthropoda; class Insecta; order Orthoptera; family Acrididae; genus Schistocerca; species Schistocerca serialis. Next base: position 890,861,444 of record NC_064640.1, read on the forward strand.
TGTCCTGTCTTCCTCGCTCCCTCCCCTCCACCCCTCCTTGGTTAGTTCCTCGGCCTCCACTTCGGATGGATCTCCGCCGCGGTCCGAAAGATTCCATCCCCCCGGTGGTGTTCCGTTCCTTTTTCCGCCAAATTTTATGGGAGTTTCGGGATGCTGTTGTTTTTTACACTGATGGCTCTAAATCTGCTGATCATGTTGGGTATGCCTTCACGTCCTTTGTTGGAACGGAAAATCATCTACTGCCACCCTCATGTGGGGTGTTTACTGCGTAATTGATGGCAATTTCCCGGGCCCTTACCTTTATTAAACAATCCCAACACAACCGCGTTTTGTTATGTACGGACTCGATGAGTGGCCTTCTTGCTATTGACCGGTGTTTTTCGCGCCATCCCTTGGTCTCTGCCATCCATGACCATCTCGCTGATCTTCACCATGTTGCTTGTTCCATTGACTTCCTATGGGTCCCGGGCCATGTGGGTATCCCGGGTAATGAGCTCGCTGATCGTTTGGCTGGGGGAGCAGTTACTTACCCTCCGTTTTCTGTAACCCCTCCTGCAGCGGATTTACTGTTTCACATCAAATCCCACTTTGCACAGTCATGGGCCAATTCTTGGGAGGCTACTCCACTGTCTAATAAACTTCGTGCCATTAAGGTGAATCCAGGCCCATGGCGTTCTTCCTTTCGCCTCTCCCGCAAGGACTCGACCACACTGTGTCGTCTCCGCATTGGCCATACTAGGCTGACCCATGGTTTCCTTTTGCGTGATGAGCCACCTCCGCTATGTGGTTGTGGAGCCTTCCAGTCAGTGGCCCACATTTTGGTTGAATGCCCTCTTCTTTTGGCTCTGCGTGCTAAGTACAGACTCCCCCACACTTTACCTTTGATGTTGGCTGACAATTCCCGGATGGTCTCTCTGGTTCTAGGTTTCCTCCGGGAGAGTGGTTTTTATTCTCAGTTTTAAAGTTTTTAATCTCCCTCTGGTGTTGGGGCAGGGCGGTGAGTGTTTGGGTGTCTCCCACTGTAGGCAGAGTTCAGAGATTCCCGATTCACCTCCCTGACCGGAATCCTCTTTTCTTTCCCTTTTACTCTGTTTTTACCCCTTCTTTTTAAGGCTTGGTTAGTTTTTCTATTCCCATACGTACTTTCTGCATTATAGCAGTTGTACCTTTTAAGTCACAGGTGGTCTTGCCTATGCTGCTTCAGCATAGTGTTGGGTTCGTTCTCTTGCCAACTTCCCTCGTTTGTTTTTACTATTGACAACGTGACTGCCCTTTTACGTTTCCCCTTATTCCGTTTTATTGTTATGACTTTTCTGAGATGTCCCGTTAGCAGAATGGAGTCTATTTGAAACAAGGGACTGATGACCTTGCTGTTTGGTCCCTTTAACCTCAAACTACCAACCAACCTGCGGCACTAGATATTTCCTGTGAGATCGTGTAGTCATCCACTCCCAAAGCGTGACTGAAGCGCCCTCAGTGGATCAAAGTCACTCTCAGAACTGTTATGCAAAGACGGTCTCGTTTCCCCTCGGCACAAACGCCGTATTGTTTCTGGACCCGACCTGCTCGCTTGCTTGTTAGTCTTTATGCACACATCTCCAGACTCTGGGGTCACAAGAACACATGTATTTTCACATGGTTTGCCATAATATTATACCATTTATGCGATACATCTCGATATCAAGCACATTGCAGTATCCTATCGATCGCTCACGCAACATAACTCCGAAGATATAGACTGGAAATTATTTATCTACAAACCCGAACTTTAGCGAGGTGGAGTGTGCTGTAAACCACTGAGTAACTAGAAACTTCTCCTATCTGTGAAGACCTTTACATGAGAACTCGAAAGAGAAAAAAAACAGAGGAAACAAATTTCCACTCGAGAATGATTTCGGTGATGTAACTAATTCCAAATCATTCTTATAATTTAGAAAGTGAATTAAGGTGTTTCTCATGTCTAAAGAACCAGCAAATGTCTCTTCCATCTGTCTTTCACCTGCTAGATGCACACACAATGTACGTTCTCTCAGCTAAATAAAGACGTGAAATGTGAAGAGTCAACCTAAGTATTTAGGTGAGAGGGAAAAACGGCCCAGCGCAAACACGTCCATTTTGAATCTTTTCAAATTTCCACTTGATCACGAAAGCTGTCAGACATATTAAGTATTAGTTCGCTATTCGGCCGTCCAGAGGAATACACAGTTAAGTCAACTACATTCCTGCATTGGAACAGGCCTCTCCATTTAGACAGTCCCTGCCGTTAGCGGGAAACAATCATTCCCACCACATGCCACGCATAGTCAGAATCATCCTACGAAATTGGTCTCATATTTAACCGCTATACTTACAATTAAATGTTAGGATTGCGGTTTCAGCTGAATGACATTAGTGAGCGAAGTATCGGAAATACACCCTCCTGACGGCTATGTCTCTGGAAATAGAAATATCTGTACCATTCTTATGATTTAACATATGCCTCCCTTCGCCATCGCAGTATTCCACGTCAAATCTATACCTTCCTTACGACTGGACGTAGTAATTTCCTTTTCACATGTCCGAACGCAAATACATACACTGTAAGCCAGATACTCAAGGCAAACCTATCACACATCCCATACTACTAAGTATAATACTTCGTCAATAAGCGATTGCCGCCGATACCAAATAATACTGACCGAAAATCAGCAATGGGTGGACATGTCTAATAAGTTTTCTTGGGAGTGGTACCACTATGTCATAGAGGCGTAATAGTCTTACAAACAGCGAGATGTTAGAAAGCAACCATATTACAATCACAAGCGGTCTAGGTTCTACAGGTGCATACAAGTATGCGTGTTAAGTTATACCCACTTCACAAATCGAGGTACGACATTACCTCTGAGTGTGGTGGTTTTTTGTCCAGACAAATAATATATCAGTGAATATAGACGGTGATCACTGGGGTATATAGTATCAGACCAACAGTGCACTTACACGTCGGCGACGGTGCAACCTTGTAATAAAATTACCCAATTCGGAGAGTGATTCAGCTAAGGAACGTGGTACGAAACCGGTATTTGCAACTCCCTCATGCCACTGCCACTAGATGTTTCTGCAGCATTTGTAACGCATTCTGTCTCGATGCCATGTCAGAGGTTCGGTCGGGTTCCCTGAGCTGGGGACTCGGAAGCGCCACCAGTCGTCAATACAGTAAGCTCCGAGCGTGCTTAAACAACCATCATAAGGCGTGACGGTGGAACGTTGTATGGTACAGATCCTGGAGCTCTTGGCTTAACTGCCTGGGTCACGAGGATGTTATAAACCTCTATAAAAAGACCCTCAATGTCAAGGTGTGCTGCGGCCGAAGGAGACGCATGGCTGTTGAGGTAGAACAGTTGCTAGCGGGCGACCTCTGGGGAACCAGCCGCCCCCCCCCCACCCCATTGTATTAGGCTTACCCAGGCAAGTGGGGCTCTGTCTGGGTGGACATTCCTTTCCCTAGCTGCTCGTGTGACCACCATGAAAAGAAATACGAATAGTGTGCAAGCACGAGTCTCTAAGAAAGGAAAGTTCAATGCTTTAAAGTATGACCCCCAATCTTTCCCTTCCCTGCCCACACCAGGGGAGGAACGGCGGTCTATATTACCTGGTGAGACGTATTCTCCTCGATTTCTGGTTTGCAGTGGAACAGATGGGGACTCATTTCTGACTACAATGCCTCAGTTTTTTGTGGAAAATTTAGAGGACAAGTTTGTAGAAGTTGAGGGCATGTTTAAAATGAGGTCTGGAGCAGTCCTCATACAGACAGCATCCCCAACAGTCACGGGAATTGCTTGCTTGTGAGAGGCTCGGTGATGTTGCAGTCTCCATTACACCTTATAAGAGCCTCAATATGGTTCAGGGACTTATTTTTCATTGTGACCTGTTGTTGCAGTCTGATGACGAGCTCCGTGCAAATCTGGAACGCTGTGGAGTCCACTTAGTACGATGTGTCTTCAGGGGACCTAAAGATAGTAGGGTCGCCACCAGCGCCTTCATCTTGGCTTTAAAGGGTTACACCCTGCTCGAGAAGGACAAGGTGGTGATACATCGATGTGATGTTAAGCCTTACATCCCTCCTCCCATGGTTTAAGTCCTAGAGGTTTGGGCATATGTCATCGAGATGTGACGCCAACCCTACCTGTCTGGATTGTGGACGTACCTCCCACCCCAATGTTCCATGTTCGCCGCCCCCCTGTTTGTGTTAACTGCGGACAGAAACATTCACCTTGCTTGGCAAACAGCGCGGTTTATCAAAAAGAATGGAAGATTATGGAGTAAAAGACCTTGGACAGGCTCACTTACACAGAGGCTAAGTGCCAGTACGACTGACTTCACCCAGTTCGCTTTTCATCGCCGTATGCTGCAGCAGCTTCGATGTCGCCGTCCCTGGCGATGTGTCCCCAAGCTCAGCCGCTTTTTGTTGGCCCTGTAACAATCCCTCCTTCTTTAGGGACTTCAGTCCCCACCTCTGAGCCAGAGAAGTGCCCACCTCCTCTGGCTCCCCTCGCACAGAAGAGATCGCTTGGTGCCCTCCCTTCCATGGTTACTGCCCCTCCAGATGTCAGCCAGTGGCTGAAAAAGCCACCACCAGAGGACTGTAGGGCTTCCAGTTCCTCCTCGGTCCATGAGACTGGGTCAGAAAAGCCCACCCAGCCTGATAAACCGAAGGACAAATGGGACCCTACCAAAAAGAAGAAAAAGCAAAAGGACATAGAGACAGAAAGAGTTCACCACTGCACCTGAAGATGATGTGGAGCATCTAGCGTCCACTCAGAAGCTAGATGTTGCTCGACCCGCAGCTCCTATGGAAGTTGATCAGGCTACTTCGCAATTGGTGGTGGTGAGCACTTATAAGGCGTGACCTATTCCCCCCTCCCGCCCCCCCAGGTTCTTTGTCTTCAGTCAGATACCATTATCCTTCAATGGATTTGCCATGGTTTTTTCCACCACCTTGCTGAGCTGAAACAGCTTTTGTGCTGCTTCCCTACCACTTGTCTGGCCCTACAGGAAACCTGGTTTCCTGTTGAGCGGACCCCATCCCTCTGTGGCTACCAGGCTTTTTATAAGAACCGCATTGAATAAGACAGGGTGTCTGGTGGTGTCTGTGTCTGTGTTTGTTCTTGCCACTGTTCCTAGTGCCCCAGTGCCACTTCACACGGCTCTTGAGGCTGTGGCTGTTAGAATCTGAGCAAGAATGGAGCTTACCATCTGTTCCCTCTACCTTCCCCTGGATGACGTTGTCCCTCTTGCAGACCTAGCTGCCTTGTTCGCCCAGCTCCCCCCCGCCATTCCTCCTTTCGGGAGGACTAGAATGCCCACCACCCTTTATGGGGTGGGGCCCAGATCTCGGGCCAGGGTAGGAATGTTGAGGCTCTCTTGGCACAGCAGGACATTTGCCTTCTTAACACTTATGCTCCCACATATTTTAGCTTGACTCATGGCGCACACACTCGGCCATTGACCTCTCTCTAAGTAGCCCAGGTCTTCTTCCATACCTCAGTTGGAGGGTCCACGACGACCTCTGTGGTAGCGACCACTTTCCTATCTTGGTTTCTCTTCTTCAATCCCAACACACTGACCAGGTGCCATGATGGTCTCTTTGTGGAGCTGATTCGGCAGCCTACACCTCAGATACTATGGCCATTGCTCTGCTTCCTGGTGACTTTGATTTTGCCATGGACGAGGTCACTATGGCCATTGTCTCTGCTGCTGAAGCAACTGTCCCCTGTTCAAGTACTCTAAGGTGTAAGTCAGTCCCTTGGTGGACACCAGAGATTGCAGAAGCTATCCGGGACCGCTGGCGAGCCCTGCAACAACACCGGCGTCATCCTTCCCTAGATAATTTGGTTGCCTTTAAATGGCTGCGAGCCTGGGCTCGGCGGTTAATCCGGCAGAGCAAACAGGACTGCTGGGAACGATATGTTGCCACCTTAGGTTCTTGCACCTCCCCATCTCAGGTGCGGTCGCGGGTTTGGCGAATCTTTGGCTTTCACCCTCATGCGTCTGTCCCTTGCCTTTCTCTTCGGGTACACTTTGTACTGACCCAGTCGCCATCGCCGAACAGCAGAGTACTTCGCTCGTATTTCCGCGACAGCAGGCTACAGCACAGAATTCCGCGCCATTAAAGAGCAGGCTGAGTGTACACGGTTGTCGTTTATCACACACCGCTGGGAATGATACAACGCCCTGTTCAGTGAATGGGAGTTCCAAAGTGCCTTTACAGCTTGCCCCGATACCTCTCCAGGTCCAGACCGAATTCACAACCAATTTCTTCGCCATCTCTTGGAGCACTGTCAGGGTGAATTAGTGGCCCTGTTTGTCCGTATCTGGACAGAGGGCGTTTTCTCAACTCGTTGGCAGGATAGTGTTACCATTCCGGTGCTGAAACCTGGTGCGGATTCGCTGTTGGTTGATAGCTATCGCCCTATCAGCCTTACCAACGTTATGTGCAAACTCCTGGAACGGATGGTGAGTTGGCGCCTCATGTGGATCCTCGAAGCTCGGGGCCTCCTAACCCAGCAACAGGGGGGGCTTCCGTCAGAGCCGCTCAGCGATCGACAATTGTCTCGCTAGAGTCAGCTATACAACATCTAGTTGCTGTTTTCTTAAATCTTCAGAAGGCATACAATACCACCTGGCGTCGTCATATCCTTGCTATGCTGCACGAATGGGGCTTACAGGGTCCACTTTCGATTTTTCTACGGAATTTTCTCTCCAATCGCTCCTTTCCGGTTTGTATTGGCACATATTTTAGCTCTGTTCATATTCAGGAGAATGGTGTCCCACAGGGCTCGGTTCTCAGTGTTCCCCTCATTTTGGTGGCGATTGTCTTGTGGCCGCGGTGGGCTCATCGGTCTGTTCCTCTCTATATGCCGGTGACTTTTGTCTTTATTACAGTTCCCCAAGCATCAGTTTCACTGAACGGCAGCTTCAGGGAGTTATCCTTAAGTCACATTTTTCGGCATCCAACCATGGTTTTCAGTTCTTGGCCTCCAAGACCCGAGTGATGCATTTCTGTTGTCGTCGCATGGTCCACCTCCATCCAGAGCTCTACCTTGCCAATGAACTCCTTCGTACTGAGGAGATGGATCGCTTCCTTGGCATGCTGTTCGATGCTCAGCTCACATGGACACCTCATCTTCGAACATAAACAATGGTGCTGGCGGCACCTCAACATCCTTCGCCGCCTCAGGCACACCATTTGGGGGGGCTGCACGAACAACCCTCCTACAGCTTTAAAAGGCCTTAGTCCAGTCCCGTCTCGACTATGGGAGCATGGTTTACAACTCAGCAGCACCTTCAATGTTGCAGATCCTTGACCTGATTCTCCATTGTGGCGTCAGACTGGTGACAGGTGCCTTCAGCACTAGTCCAGTGACTAGCCTTCTTGTAGAAGCTGGAATCCCACCCCTACGATCACGCCGACAACAGTTGCTTGTGTCATACATCGCCTGCGTCCATGCCTCGCCTGACCACCCAAACCGCAGGCTCCTTTCTCCTCCTTATGCGCTCCCCTCCCCACGACAGCGGTCCAGGTCGGGTCTCCGGATCGCGGTCCACGATCATTCCCTTCTCTCGTCACTAGAGTCCTTTCCCCTTCCTCCATCCTTCGTCCCTCCCTCGCTTGCAGCTTTACTTGGATTTGTCCTGCGACTCCAAGTCCTCTGTTCCACCTGCCAGTCTTCAACAACAATTCCTGGCTCTTCTTGCCTCATTTCGCGATGCAGATGTAGTCTACACCGATGGTTCTGTGGTCGATGGACGTACTGGGTTTGCTTTCATCCACAGCGTCTACGTTGAGCAGCATTCCCTGCCTTGTGGGAGCAGTGTTTTCACTGCAGAGCTGGTTGCTCTTTATCGTGCACTCACTCACCTTTCCTCCTGCCCTGGGAAGTCATTTGTCATATGCAGTGACTCCCTGAGTAGATTGCAAGCACTCAACCAGTTTTTTTGTCGGGACCCTTTGGTGCGCGGCATTAAAGATGCTGCTTTTGCTCTCGCGGAGTGTGGTCGTTCAGCGACGTCTGTGTGGACCCTGGGCCACATCGGCATTCCAGTTAATGAACGTATCGATTGGTTGGCCAAGCAGGCCACCACTTCGCCACTCCTGTAGCTTGGTCTCGTGGAAAGAGACCTCTGGTCAGCCCTACATTGCAATGTCCATGATGTCTGGAGCTCTGAATGATCTGTCTTGAACACGCCAAATAAGCTCCGCATGGTCAAGTCGTCCACGACCGTATGGAACTCATCCCTGAGGCGCACGCGTAGGGACTCAGTTGTTCTCAGCTGTCTCCAAATTGGACATAGGTGTTTGACCCACAGCTATCTCCTTCGTCGTGAGAACCTGCCCAAGTGTCACTGTGATGCAGGGCTGACAGTGGTCCATCTTCTGGTAGACTGCCCCCTTTTAGCCCCCTTGCGGCAGTCCTTTACTTTATCAGCTGCACTTCCGTTAATTCTAGGTGATGTCTCTGTTGCTGACGGTTTTACGTTTTATCCATGCAGCTGAGTTTTATCACTCGCTCTAGTTTGGGTGCTCTCGCATGATTTCTCAGGCTACACCCACTCCAGCGACTTTTGTGACATGGATACCAAAATAGTGTCTTTAATGGTAAAAAGTTGTGTTGGTACCTCTATAAACGCTTTCCAGCTAGCGGTTCTTCATTTGTAGTTGAGAGATTGACCTTTTACCTGATCCATCAACCACTGTAGTCTGTTCTGCTCTAGTCAACTATTTGCTCTGCTCCTTTTAAGTGTCCCCTATTTTGTGTTACTGCGGTGTTCATTTTAGCTCTGTACCCCTTGGTGTTCCCTCCCTCTGGGTGCAGTGGTAACGCTTTTACTGTATAGGCCTTTTACAAATATGTCTGTTTGGAAATGGGGGCTGATGACCTCGATGTTTAGCCCCCATCAAACCCCAAAACCAACCAACCAACACCAACTAGAAATTTTGTCTAAGTCATCTTGTATCCTCCGACAGTCCCTCAACGACACCTTTCCGTGCACCACAGCATCACCACCAAACAGTTCTAGATTGCTGCTGACCCTATTTGTCAGATCCTTCATAGGTATAGAAACAAATAGTACTGTCTCACTTCCCTTGGGCACTTATGACGATACTCCTCTCTCTGAACACTCGCAGTCGAGGACAACGTACTGGGTTGCATTATTTAACAGATGCCGAGTGCACATCGGCTTTCTTTCCGCTATCTTCCTACGGGGCTCCATAAAGTGCCTAACGTTGGAGCTCCCGATAAAGCCCCTGCACTAGTATGCCTTCTCTGCATCTGCTGTAGGAACGTCTACCTGTCTACCTGTCCACCTGTCCACTCAGAGCGAACAGGAGAGGCCCGACTGCTAGTCTCCACACTGCCCCCCCCCTCCCCTCTCTCGAGCGACGCGAACGATTTAGCACCCGCCACGCGCCCTGCTGCGAGGGCAGACTCACCGCGTTGGATACAGTAGATGACTTGGCATCAGAGCCCGTGCCCAAACCAAGAGACATCTTAGGTGTGCCATGCAACGGACCGGATTTTCAGACACCGCTACACCCTGAGGCTGACAGTAACCAGAAGTGCATTGAGCTGTTAAGGAACTGTTTCCCACTTCTCCTGCATCCGCACACATTATTCACACACACCCAAACATGCTAGCAAGATTAACTGAATAAGTAAACTATAAAAGCAGATGGAAACCTAGATACATGATTTGCTACCCATCTGACGTGCCAGTAGTGGACGTTGACGCTGTAATGAGGTGTGGGGCTGGCTATTCGAAAGAAATGACTACTGCGCTAAGGACTACCTGAACGTACAATTCATTGAAGAAAACTGTGCAGGAACTTCATACTGTGTTCAGCAGGTGCGCTTGACATAACTGAACAAATCTTCATTCCTTACCCGCAAGAATTTGCTAGGATAATACAGTTTAAACTTAGATGTGTTCTCTTCACTCAGTAGTTTCACGATGATTAAAAGAAAGTAAAAAGTGGGGTGAGTGGCCACAATAGATAAAATTCCTCTGCACCCCGTTTGGTGCGTCCTTAAAGAAAGTCATGTCATACATTCTAAGCAACAATTTGCTTCATTTACTTTGAGATAATTTATACTACATACAGGACCAACAGTTAGTGTGTGGATTGTGTTAGTCCTGTAGTGTTATTTGATGGATGTAAGAACATAATTGTGAGGCGGGATCATACACTCCTGGAAATGGAAAAAAGAACACATTGACACCGGTGTGTCAGACCCACCATACTTGCTCCGGACACTGCGAGAGGGCTGTACAAGCAATGATCACACGCACGGCACAGCGGACACACCAGGAACCGCGGTGTTGGCCGTCGAATGGCGCTAGCTGCGCAGCATTTGTGCACCGCCGCCGTCAGTGTCAGCCAGTTTGCCGTGGCATACGGAGCTCCATCGCAGTCTTTAACACTGGTAGCATGCCGCGACAGCGTGGACGTGAACCGTATGTGCAATTGACGGACTTTGAGCGAGGGTGTATAGTGGGCATGCGGGAGGCCGGGTGGACGTATCGCCGAATTGCTCAACACGTGGGGCGTGAGGTCTCCACAGTACATCGATGTTGTCGCCAGTGGTCGGCGGAAGGTGCACGTGCCCGTCGACCTGGGACCGGACCGCAGCAACGCATGGATGCACGCCAAGACCGTAGGATCCTACGCAGTGCCGTAGGGGACCGCACCGCCACTTCCCAGCAAATTAGGGACACTGTTGCTCCTGGGGTATCGGCGAGGACCATTCGCAACCGTCTCCATGAAGCTGGGCTATGGTCCCGCACACCGTTAGGCCGTCTTCCGCTCACGCCCCAACATCGTGCAGCCCGCCTCCAGTGGTGTCGCGACAGGCGTGAATGGAGAGACGAATGGAGACGTGTCGTCTTCAGCGATGAGAGTCGCTTCTGCCTTGGTGCCAATGATGGTCGTATGCGTGTTTGGCGCCGTGCAGGTGAGCGCCACAATCAGGACTGCATACGACCGAGGCACACAGGGCCAACACCCGGCATCATGGTGTGGGGAGCGATCTCCTACACTGGCCGTACACCACTGGTGATCGTCGAGGGGACACTGAATAGTGCACGGTACATCCGAACCGTCATCGAACCCATCGTTCTACCATTCCTAGACCGGCAAGGGAACTTGCTGTTCCAACAGGACAATGCACGTCCGCATGTATCCCGTGCCACCCAACGTGCTCTAGAAGGTGTAAGTCAACTACCCTGGCCAGCAAGATCTCCGGATCTGTCCCCCATTGAGCATGTTTGGGACTGGATGAAGCGTCGTCTCACGCGGTCTGCACGTCCAGCACGAACGCTGGTCCAACTGAGGCGCCAGGTGGAAATGGCATGGCAAGCCATTCCACAGGACTACATCCAGCATCTCTACGATCGTCTCCATGGGAGAATAGCAGCCTGCATTGCTGCGAAAGGTGGATATACACTGTACTAGTGCCGACATTGTGCATGCTCTGTTGCCTGTGTGTATGTGCCTGTGGTTCTGTCAGTGTGATCATGTGATGTATCTGACCCCAGGAATGTGTCAATAAAGTTTCCCCTTCCTGGGACAATGAATTCACGGTGTTCTTATTTCAATTTCCAGGAGTGTATGTTGGTTTTCTACAACTTGGCGATAGAGCAGTGTATCAGTTGACTTTAGGTAAATGCGATCTCTGAATTTTATCGGTAATAGACTCTGTGATCTCAAGACCTTCGTTCTAGTGTCTGCCACTGGAGTCCATTAAGTATCTCTGTGGTGCTTTCGCCCTTACTAAATGAACCTGCAACAATACGCACTGCTCTTCCTTGGTTTTTCCCTACTCCTTCTGTTAAACAACGTTGGGGCTCACTGTTCTTTCTCAAGTGCTCAACGAACACTGTACCCCAAGCTACTGCAGCACCTACTTCCTTCCTTGTCCTGATATCCCGTCTGCTAATATACACCCTTCTCTTTCTCGTGGCAACACCCATTGTTTAGCTAGCTATTTCCTTAGGTCTTTCGTAAACTTCTTCAGCCATTTACCTTAAATCACTTTTTGGCTGAAGTAATTTTGGCCCATTTGTGGACTGCACCTCCATTTTCAAAATTTTTCTATAGTGTAGACCAACTGGCGATGAACGCCTTAAATGGCGCCTACTGCCTATTGTGTTGACGGCCCACTGTGCAAAATATCTGCATAGCCTTATATATGCACCTAAAAGCAAGTGCGTTAGCTAGTCCGATGCAATGAAGCCGTTATATATCCCGGCGGAGCCCCTTGACAACTCTTGGATCAACACTTCTAGTGCCTTAGCTAATAGCTCCTCAGTATAGCGAAGAGTACATACCCATCTTCTGTGGCATCAGGACTCGTGATAACGGCCATCGCGCCGGATGGCCTTTGCTTCGGTTGGATGCCACCTATGGAGGCATCCCTAGATTTGAGTAGGTGGAATCAGGGTAGACATTTCGAAAGTGAAACGTACTTGATAGCACCAACATAATGGCCGTTCTCATTTTGCAGATTTCGAGATTCCAACGCAGGTAGTTAAAATCCTCCTGCTTTCCATACCCTAGCTAACCTATGGGAAGAGGGACAAGCCATGCGATTTGGAGCGAAATACTTTACTCAGTACCAGGTCTGCATCAGAACAGATTGTGATAAGTTTGCGACGACGAAACCGATACCTATTAAGGCTACCTCTTCTCCACAATCCCAAGCCCTTCGGACATGTGAACGGCTAAGTGACATACCAGTAATAACTGCTCCACATTGTGCAAGGAGCTGTCTCTCAGGGACGTGATACTTAAGCAGATGAGGAGCTACGTGCCAGTCTCGAGCAGAGAGGTGTACGTTTCGTCTGATACGTACCAAAAAGGCTCAAAACTAACAGTACGCATACAAGCGCTTTCATCGTAACTTCAGAAGGAAATGATCTCATCTAAGAAGTTTGTCATAGAGTACAGGTGTGACGTGAAACTTTATGCCCCGCCGCTCAAGCACTGTTTCCGATGTTTACGCTTTGGTCGTATGCTATAACACAGCACAGCAGACGTAAAATGCTGAAATGGACGATCACTTGAAGAAAGTCGTCCTTGCGATATCTTTCTCAATCCACTCCCGTTGCTTCGCTACATTAGTCGCTCCACGATCTTTCCGACCGCGTCCACTTCGTGGTGACCCTGTGACTTCCAGACCGGCTCAGCCGCCGGCCAGTCCCATGGCGGACTAGACACTGCAACAACTGTGCAAATCATCGTAGGGCATTGCAAGGTCTCCTTCGCCGGCCACTCTCCTCACGTTTAAGCGACTGCATGCTAAGACTCACTGAATGCTGTACAAAGGAATGCTGGGAACTCTCTTCTCTCTGGGAAGGTTTGCTTGTTCATCCCAGGTGTGGGCCAAGCTCTGTCTTCTGAACCACCAACGATCTACAACTATTCCGCATCTTGTACTTCAGGGTGGTCTTTGTACCAATGTATCAGTTCTTGATGAACACCTTGCAACCCATTTCGCTACAATGTCAGCGCCATCTACTTACCTGGCTACCTTTTTAAGGAAGAAATGACACGCTAGTCGTCCCCCAAAGTTTCATCCGTCACCAAACTGAATTATGCACAGTGATTCGGCTACCCCTAGCACTGGGTTCTATTGCAGCCCACACCACCTTCAAATACCACACACAAGATTTGATATTCCCAGGCTCGTTATGCTAAAACTGTTAATCCTACAGAAAAAAGACAGGGCCATTTTGTATGAAATATAAAGTAATTGAATTTCCTCATTGCAGTCTCTTTTGACCTACGTAAGGATTATGACGCCGCTTGAAATAGTCACATTCTATTGCCCTCCATGGCAAGGTTTTCCAAGGCTCCCTAACAATTTTTATACGTAAATTTTTAGCCATTGAGTTGTTCCAGCTTAGAGTTGGTGCTGCACTCGGCTCTCCATGTGTCGGCGAGAGAGATTCCGACAGAGCTCTGTGGTGTCACTCTTACTCATCGCCATAAGTGAGCTAGTGACTTCTCCCCAGCCCCTGGTCACTACTGGGATGTATGTTAAGGACTGCACTTGTTACAGACTGCACTCAGTAACCTAGACTGAACGCCGGCTCCAAGACACCAACCGCAAGGGTCTCTGCTTGTACCCTTTCCTGCTTTCCAGGTCCCTCCTACAAAAACTCGGATCTTGCATTTCTGCCATCGTATCACATGCAAATCTGCTTGGGTACCTAGAACGTCGACATTGTTCCACAAACCACTTTTTGGTATCCTTTTTCATAAAAAGTTGATTTAGCTGCCCCATATTCGTCAACAAAGGACAAATTGCATGTGGAGGCCTGCCGCTCTGCTTCCTTGTTCGCTATTCCTGGAGTGTGGATCATGTTATTGTTCTCTTTACCACGCTCTGGTCTCGTCCTGACAGGATTATGAGTGTCAGGTGTATGGCTCGATGACAACTTCAACTCTACCCCCTGCGGGTCCGGGGATTAGAATAGGCCCGCGGTATTCCTGCCTGTCGTAAGAGGCGACTAAAGGGAGTCCATCCCCCTCACGGGGGTAGTTCGCGCCTGCGTCCGGAGACGGACGGTTCCACGACCTATCATCGTGGTCCTTTTGGTTTTTCACTTCTCGTTTCTTCCTTCCTTTTGTTGGTTCCTTTCTTTGCTCTTCTCCACCTCACTGTCTTCCTTACTCTTTCCCTTGCCTTCTCCTTGCCTTCTCATTGCCTTTTTCTCCTTGCCTTCTCATTGCCTTTTTCTCCTTGCCTTCTCATTGCCTTTTTCTCCTTGCCTTCTCATTGCCTTTTTCTCCTTGCCTTCTCATTGCCTTCTTCTCCTTGCCTTCTTCTCCTTGCCTTCTTATTGCCTTCTTCCCCTTGCTTTCTCATTGCCTTCTTCTCCTTGCCTTCTCTGGTCTCCGCCTCGGCGTTTGAGACAGTCTGTCCTCTTTCTCCCTCTCTCTCTTCTTTTTCCTCTTCTTCCTTCCTCCCTGTGCGTGTCTGAAGGCCGACCCACGCGTTCGCACGCGTAGCCGGTGACGGGGTAACGCGTAAGTCCCCGCCCTGGGTAGACATGTAAGGCACGCGCGTACCCCCTGGTAAAGGCCAGGCCCGGGGAGGGGTGATTGCCTGAGCTGATACCTTCTGACCATGCCGATTGGTCCCTCCGTCTGTTTCTCGGGAGGTGTGACCTGAGGTGTAAACATTCACCTAAGGCGGGAGTGCCCTCTGAGAGGGTCCCCACAAGGAAGGAGCGCGCCATCGGAGACGCTGGCAATCATGGGGGATTCCTCCGCAATGGATTCTACTCCATCTCTTTCGACTTCGACCCAAAAACGGAAACGTGACCAGCCAACAGTGACAAAAGTACTACCGCCTGCCCCACAGTTCCTCGTAGTTTCTCGAACTGAGGACGGAAAAGATTTTTCCTCTGTCAACCCTTTCGTTATTCAGAAGGGCGTAGATGCCATAGCCGGATCTGTCAAATCCTGTACCAGGTTGCGTAACGGCACCTTATTACTGGAAACTGAGAATGCCTTTCAGGCACAAAAACTGCTTCGGGCCACCCTCCTGTACACGTTCCCTGTCCGGGTGGAGGCCCACCGCACTTTGAATTCGTCTCGTGGTGTGGTCTATACTGACTCCCTCGACGGATTGACTGACGAGGAGCTTCAATCATTCCTCGCTGAGCAGGGCGTGACGGCTGTCCATAGGGTCATGAAAAAGGTCAACAATGACCTTGTACCGACCCGGACAATTTTCTTGACCTTCGATAGTGTTAAGCTGCCATCGCGCATCAAGGCGGGCTACGAGGTTATTTCTGTTCGCCCCTATATCCCGACACCTACGCGCTGCTACCAGTGTCAGCGTTTCAATCACACTCGACAGTCTTGTTCCAATGCGGCTAAATGTGTCACCTGTGGCAGGGATGCCCATGAGGGTGACTGTCCACCTCCGTCTCCTCGTTGTGTGAACTGTCAGGGTGACCATGCAGCATCCTCCCGCGACTGTCCTGTCTATAAGGAAGAACGCTGTATCCAGGAAATTCGGGTCAAAGAGAAAGTGTCCACCTCGGCTGCTCGCAAGCTATTGGCTAGTAGGAAGCCCACGCTGCTCCCAGCGGGGAAATACAGTACTGTCCTCGCCTCTCCTCGGACTACCCGGGAGGTAGCAACCCAGACATGCGATCTGACCTTCAGCACCACGGTCGTCCGTTCGGCCAGTGCTAAGATCGCGCGGTCGACGTCTCCTCTTCCTCCCATCACCCCACAGACACGAGCACCTTCTTCAGCTTCTGCTAAAACGAAGACACCGAAGTCAGATGCACGGGCCTTCAAGAAGGAACCATCCCGTGCAGACTTCCTCCGTACCTCGACCTCACAGCCTTCGACCGGTACTTCCACTACACGTCCTTCCAAAAAGGCGCATAGGAAGCACAGTTCTCCTTCCCCGCCACGGCGCATTTCTTCTCTTGCGCCACCCAGCGGCTGCCGCCCCAGGCCGTCATCCGTTTCGCCTGGCCGCACCGCTGGTCGCCGTACATCTGGCCGTTCACTGGCGGAGGAAGCTCCCCCTCCCGGCCATCCTCCCGAGATGGCCGATGACCCTGTAGACCCAATGGACGATGACTGTCCGCCTACTGATAGCGGCGGCAGTGCTCGCTCGAAGCCAGGCCCTAAGCGGCCTTCGAGGTGACCACTTCTCTCATCTTTCTTTTCTTACGATGGCACTTATTCACTGGAATATTCGCAGCATTCGCTCCAACCGAGAGGACTTGAAGTTGCTGCTCCGCTTGCACCGTCCGCTTGTCGTAGCCCTCCAGGAAACGAAGCTACGCCCATGCGATCAAATTGCCTTGGCACACTACACCTCTGTGCGTTTTGACCTACCCCCTGTGGTAGGTATCCCAGCTCATGGAGGGGTTATGTTGCTGGTCCGGGATGATATTTACTACGATCCCATCACGTTGCACACCGGCCTGCAGGCAGTTGCCATCCGCATTACTCTCCCCACTTTTACGTTTTCCTTTTGTACCGTTTACACTCCATCGTCATCTGCCGTTACCAGGGCAGACATGATGCAACTTATTGCTCAGCTACCTGCACCATTTTTGTTAACTGGAGACTTCAATGCCCACCATCCCCTTTGGGGCTCTCCAGCATCCTGCCCGAGGGGCTCCTTGTTAGCAGACCTTTTCAACCAGCTCGATCTTGTCTGCCTCAATACTGGCGCCCCTACTTTTCTTTCGGACACATCTCACACCTATTCCCATTTAGACCTCTCTATATGTACTCCCCAACTTGCACGCCGGTTTGAGTGGTATGCACTTTCTGATACATATTCGAGCGACCATTTCCCGTGTGTTATCCATCTCCTGCAGCATACTCCCTCTCCGTGCTCCTCTCGTTGGACCATCTCCAAGGCAGACTGGGAGCTCTTCTCTTCCAGGGCTACCTTTCAGGATCAAACCTTCACAAGCTGCGATCGTCAGGTCGCACACCTCACGGAAGTCATTCTCGCTGCTGCTGAATATTCCATCCCTCACCCTACTTCTTCTCCACGTCGCGTACCGGTCCCCTGGTGGACCGCAGCATGTAGAGATGCTTTACGTGCTCGTCGACGTGCTTTACGCACCTTTAAGCGCCACCCTACAGTGGCGAATTGTATTAATTATAAACGATTACGTGCTCAGTGTCGTCGTATTATTAAAGAAAGCAAGAAAGCCAGCTGGGCTGCTTTCACAAGCACCTTCAACAGTTCTACCCCTTCTTCTGTTGTCTGGGGTAGCCTGCGCCGGCTATCTGGCACTAAGGTCCACTCCCCAGTTTCTGGCTTGAAGGTCGCGAATGACGTCCTTGTGGCCCCTGAGGCTGTCTCCAATGCCTTCGGCCGCTTTTTCGCCGAGGTTTCGAGCTCCGCTCATTACCACCCTGCCTTCCTCCCCCGCAAACAGGCAGAGGAGGCTAGGCCACCTGACTTCCGCTCCTCGAATTGTGAAAGTTATAATGCCCCATTCACCATGCGGGAACTCGAAACCGCACTTGGCCGATCACGGTCCTCCGCTCCAGGGCCTGATTCTATTCATATTCAGATGCTGAAGAACCTTTCTCCTGCGGGTAAAGGTTTTCTTCTTCGTACATACAATCGCATCTGGATTGAGGGACATGTTCCCGCATGCTGGCGCGAGTCTATTGTTGTCCCGATTCCTAAGCCGGGGAAGGACAAGCACTTGCCTTCCAGTTATCGACCTATCTCGCTTACCAGCTGTGTCTGTAAAGTGATGGAGCGAATGGTTAACTCTCGATTGGTTTGGCTGCTCGAGTCTCGACGCCTACTTACCAATGTACAATGTGGATTTCGAAGGCGCCGCTCTGCTGTTGACCATCTGGTTACCTTGTCGACCTTCATTATGAATAACTTCTTGCGGAAGCGCCCGACCGCGGCTGTGTTCTTTGATTTGGAGAAGGCTTACGACACCTGTTGGAGGGCGGGCATTCTCCGCACCATGCATACATGGGGCTTTCGCGGTCGCCTCCCTCTTTTTATTCATTCCTTTTTAATGGATCGACAGTTTCGGGTACGTGTGGGTTCTGTCCTGTCCGACACCTTTCGCCAGGAGAATGGGGTGCCACAGGGCTCAGTTTTGAGCGTCGCTCTCTTCGCCATCGCGATCAATCCAATAATGGATTGCCTCCCAGCTGATGTATCAGGCTCCCTTTTCGTGGACGATTTTACCATCTATTGCAGCGCGCAGTGTACACGTGTCCTGGAGCGCTGTCTTCAGCGTTCTCTTGACCGTCTTTACTCCTGGAGTGTCGCCAATGGCTTCCGTTTTTCTGCCGAGAAGACGGTCTGTATTAACTTCTGGCGCTACAAAGAGTTTCCCCCACCGTCCTTACGACTCGGTCCCGTTGCTCTCCCACTCGTGGAGACAATCAAATTTTTAGGCCTTACCTTTGACAGGAAGCTTAGCTGGTCTCCACATGTGTCATATTTGGCCGCCCGTTGTACCCGTTCTTTAAATGTCCTCCGTGTTCTCAGTGGTATGTCGTGGGGAGCGGATCGAACCGTCCTACTTCGTCTATATCGGTCGATCGTCCGCTCCAAGCTGGATTATGGGAGCTTCGTATACTCCTCTGCACGGCCATCCATCTTACGCCGCCTCAACTCCATACAACATCGGGGTTTACGACTTGCGATCGGAGCATTTTATACCAGTCCCGTAGAGAGTCTTCATGCTGACGCTGGCGAATTGCCACTCACCTACCGGCGCGATATACTGCTTTGTCGGTATGCCTGTCGGCTACTGTCAGTGCCCGACCATCCGTCTTATCGTTCCTTTTTTGACGACTCTCTTGACCTTCAATACGGGTTGTATGTCTCTGCCTTGCTACCCCCTGGAGTTCGCTTTCGTCGCCTCCTTCAACACCTTCATTTTTCACTCCCTGCAACCTTTCGAGTGGGCGAGAGCCGCACGCCACCTTGGCTCCAGGCTCAGGTCCGCGTTCACCTCGACCTCAGCTCGCTCCCAAAAGAGGTCACCCCCGGTTCGGTCTACCACTCCCGTTTTTTGGAACTTCGAACGAAGTTCAACAACATGACTTTCATTTATACAGATGGCTCTAAGACCAATGACGGGGTCGGGTGTTCCTTTATTGTCGGGGCACAAAGTTTCCAATACCGGCTCCATGGCCATTGTTCGGTCTTCACAGCTGAGCTCTTTGCCCTCTACCAGGCTGTTCTTTACATCTGCCGCCACCGACATTCTGCTTATGTCATCTGCTCAGATTCCCTGAGCGCCATCCAGAGCCTCAGTGATCCGTACCCGGTTCACCCTTTCGTACACCGGATCCAACGCTCTCTTCAGCAGCTGGTGGACGTCGGTACGCCGGTTAGCTTTATGTGGGTTCCTGGCCATGTCGGTATCCCTGGGAACGAAGCTGCAGATGCCGCGGCCAAGGCTGCGGTCCTCCAGCCTCGGACAGCTTCTTGTTGTGTCCCTTCGTCCGATTTTAGCAGGGTCATTTGTCGGCGCGTTGTGTCGCTGTGGCATGCCGATTGGGCTGCACTTACCGACAACAAGCTTCGGGCCTTAAAACCTCTTCCCGTGGCTTGGACGTCCTCCTCACGCCCTTCTCGGCGGGAGGAGGTCGTTTTAGCAAGGTTAAGAATTGGACACTGCCGGTTCAGCCATCGCCATCTGCTGACGGCTGCGCCGGCGCCGTTCTGCCCATGTGGGCACTTGCTGACGGTTAGACACATTTTAATGTCCTGTCCTGATCTTAACACACTGCGCCTCGATCTTAACCTGCCTAATACTTTCGATGCCATTTTAGCGGATGACCCACGAGCAGCTGCTCGTGTTCTTTGTTTTATCAATTTGACACACCTCGCTAAGGACATTTGATGATGTTTTTTAATCCTATGCCTGTCAGTCTGTCTTTTATTGTGTTTTCCCTTTTAGTTGTTGTTGTCAACTTGTGCCTCGCGGTGCATTCTTAGAGTAGTCAGGGCGCTAATGACCATTGAAGTTGTGCGCCCGAAAACCACAAAAAAAAAAAAAAAAAAAAAAAAAAAAAAAAAACTTCAACTCTGAAATTGTTAGACCCAGTCCATCACTCTCGATACCTACCTACTGGTGCTTTCTGGACTGGCAACTTCCCTCTTCAGTTCCTACGATACTACCTGTTGGTCTGTCGCTGTTTGGTCCCCTCCCTCGAACCAATCAACCTCTTGGTTTCCTGTACAGTAGGCATTTAACACAATTCCTGGTCGTCCAGCGTATACCATTCTTTTTGCATACGAGAGCCATCAGCCCCTGCTATCTGCCCTAGAGTGGGATTACTAGTTGAGCTGCGCCTTACAGCCATCGGCCAGGACCACCGCCTCTCCTCCTTTACTCTCCGTGTTTTCTTGGGCATCTCTATTTGATTGGTACCAAAGCCACGAATTAGGACCAATCTATTTAAAGGTCCTAAAGTTCCAGTCGCCCCCTATGACAGTGTCATGTGTTGTGATCAGTTGAGGATTTTTGAGTGCTAGCATCTTGTACACAGACCACTTCAAAACCGTGGGCAAGATGAGATGTGTTTTTATATCTCCCGCCCGTTAGAAAAAACATTCGTTGCCAGGAACATGTACTCTTTATGGGCGATTTTACAATCGTTAAGTGCTGTTCATTTTATTAAACGGAAATTCCTTGATCGCATTTTATTACATAGTGACTCAATGAGCCATATCCTGGCCATGTACTGATGTTACTCTTGTCACCCTGTGACCTGTGTTCATGACCACCTCTCTGAACTTTGAGGCAATTACCGGATTTGTGGGTTCTGTAAGACCTCTCTGTCAGAGAGGGAACAACTCATGGGCTCCTATAAAATCCGCATTGTCAGAGACAACCGCTGCACAGCGATCTTCATTCTGTTCCTCCCAGAAGGTATCCATCTTACGTCGCCTTCACATCTGTCATAGCAGTGTAAGCCCTAGATCTGTCTTGTGTAGGGAGGGACCTGCCCCCACATTATGGCTGTGGAGCCTTATACACAGTAGCTCATATCCTGGTGAAATGGCCGCCTTATCTACCCCTCCATGCTAAGCATGGTCTTCCAAATTCTTTGCCTCTAATATTCACATATGATTCATGGACGGTTGAACTGGTTCACTGCTTTCTCCCTGAAAGTGGTTTTCATTATGTTATAGATCGTTTTTAGCTAATTTTGGGGCAAGGGCAGGGTGACTGCGGTAGGGGTATCTCTCTCTTTATGCTGGATGTGGGGGAGCCTGACTCTACTTTGTTGACACCTCACTCTTTCATCCTATTATTTTTTGTTTTTAGCTGTAGTTCATCTCACTTTCTCCCCCACACCATCTCTCACTTTAGGAGTAGCACTCTGTTGAATAGTTGCTCTTTAACACATTGATTATGAAGGATCAAGGGTGGGACAGCTGTGGGTGGGACGACTACCGTTGCATGTACGTCCTAGGGACCCCCACTTGGTGCCTCACCTATTTCTCTCATCTCGTTTTCATCATTTGTAGTCATACTGTTGCCAGTTACGTCTTAAGCATTCTCACTTCCACTGTTCTGAATCTCCCCAGTAGAAGGCATTCTTTTCTGCAACTGCCTTCGCCTTTCATCAGGTTAGCAGTGGTCAGAATTGGTAGTGTTTCTCTCGCCATGATCGAGACTTGCGCAGATTCCTCGTCTGCTCCGACCTATGTATCGGCCTGACCCATCATCTACTTCTGTTCATTTCCCATCTTTGACATCAGTGCCGCCTTCAGTGCGTATATTTTACCGCTAGAGGTGGTGATGACAGGTCATTCTTTCATGAGTACGTGTGTGGCGAGCACAGGGCCCCGAGCTATTTCAGCTTTCCCACCCCCCTTCCCACCCCCCTTCCCACCCCCCTGTTTGTGTTAATACAAGAGCAGTAGTCCCTTGATCGTCTAACCTACGCTGAGGCTCGTAAGAAGTATGCACGTCTTCATCCTGTGTCAATGAGATCTAGCTATGCTGTAGTTACATTTTCACCTGTTCTTCCCCTTCCTTAACTCAGTCCCAAACTCCACTCCTCCCACCTTCGCTGCAGTTCCCACACCCTCCCCTCTGGGTGCCGCTCCCCCTTGCCAGCTGGAGTAGTGTCCCACTTCAGCATCTGTCAAGGACGCCCCTACAGGGATCCTCTCCCCCTTCCCGGGGCACCTTCAAAGTCACACGACGACCACGAGAACCAAGCTCAGTGGGCCCCAAGGTCGCCCACGCTTTTTCTGTTCCAAATCTTGCCACAGCTGGCTACTTTTTGCAGCACAGCCCTCCTCGATCTCGGAGGAGGAGGAGGAGGAGGAGGAGGAGGAGGAGGAGGAGGAGGAACGTAAGTCCCGGGACAAGGAGCCTTTGGTGTTGCCAGTGGTCCCATCCCCACCTTCGCAGCCTGACTCTGACCTGCTGTTCATGGATGTTGTCGCCTCCTCCTTGTCTGTGATGGATGGTGACCCATCGACATGACTGGCTTTAGCCTATTCACCCCTATTTGAATCATCGTTTTGTGGTTATCCAGTGGAATTGTAATGGATACTACCATCACCTTCCAGAGTTGAAAACCCTTATTTCGTTGTACTCTGCAGCTTGTGTGGTTCTACAGGAATCTCATTTTACTGATCACTCACCGACCTTCTATGGGTTCTGTGCTTTCTGTCGAAATCGGACTGGCCCGACTGTAGGCCTCAGGCGGCTTTTGTACGTTGGTCTGCACACAAATTGCTAGCAAATGGATTCATCTTCAAACTACATTGGAATTGGGTGGTATTTGGGTCCACCTGAACTCTGAGGTCACGGTTTGCAATCTTTATCTCCCTCCTGACAGGACTCTTACACCTGCGTCCTTAACTGCCCTTCATCAGCAACTTCCTCCTTCCTTCTCCCTTCCTCCTTCTCAGGGATTTTAATGATCATCCCTTGTGGGGCAGTGCATTTCCATCTAGTCCAGGTCTTCTCGTAAACCAGTTTCTTTCAGACCACGACTTGTGCCTTCTTAATGATGGCTCCCCTACTCATTTCAGTGCTAGTCATAGTACCTTTTCAGCTATTGATCTTTCTCTCTTTTCCCTCCCTCCTCGCTTCATTACACTGGTCGCCACATGATGACCTTTGCGATAGTGACCAATTCCCGTTGATTCTCACTCCATTCCCGCTTCCCAATGGACAGCTTACCTAGTTGGTCTTTCCAACGTGCCAGTTGGCCTCTATATACTGCACTGGTCGATTTTTCTCCCTCTTTGTCAGGTTGTATTGATGACGTCCTATGTGTCGTGTCTGATGCGATTGTTAGCGCTGCTAGCCATGCTATCCCACCCTCATGTGGACCATTTCGCCGCCGGCAAGTCCCGTGGTGGAGTATGGCCATTGCCATTGCTATCTGTGATAGCTGTGAAGCTTTGCAACACCTTATGAGGCACCCATCCTCTGCCAATCTTATTAGCTTTAAACGCCTTCACGCCAAGGCCCGTTACTTAATCAAAAGTAACAAACTGGTGTGTTGGGAAGGCTTTGTTTCTTACTTCGGTTCTACTGTCCCTATGTTACGGGTATGGGCTACACTTCACTCTCTTCAAGGTTGCTATTGTCAGTCTACCCTCCTGGGCCTTGCCCTGCCAGATGGCCTTTTTGTGGACCAGTTGATTCTTGCGGAACTTCTTTCAAACCATTTTGCAACAGCATCATCCTTCTATCTGGCTGCTTTCCTTCACCAGAAACAGCTAGCCAATCTTCTGCTTTGTTTCACCCCTTGTCAGTCAGAATCTTAAAACGAACCTTTTACTGAGTGGCAACTCCTTTTTGCACATTCTTTTTCTCATGATATGGTCCCTGGCCCAGACTCAATAATGAATTGTTTAAACATCTCAGTGCTCCACAACGACAATATCTTCTTCGGGTGCTTAACAGTATTTGGCTCCAGGCTGACTTCCCTTCTCAATGGTTCCCGTCCTTAAGCCTGGTAAGACCTCCCTGTTTGTCGAAAGCTATCGGCCAATTAGTCTGATATACGTTGTTTGCTAGTTACTTGAATGGATGGTAACCCGTTGGCTCAATTGGGTCCTCAGATCTCGGGATCTATTGTCCCCTTACCAGTGTGGCTTCCAAGAGGGACAATCTCCAATCATTTACTTCACTTGGAATCCACAGTTCGGCAGGCTTTTTCCCAGCGCCGTCATTTGGTTGCAGCATTTTTCGACCTTCACAAGGCCTATGAGATGGCTTAATGCCATCATATGTTACTTACCCTTCAAGGGTGGGGTCTTCGGGGCCCACTCCCGATTTTTATCCACCAGTTCCTGTTCCATTGGTCGTTCAGGGTTTGGGTTGGTACTGTTTCTAGTTCTCCATGGACCCAGGAGAACGGCATCCCACAGGGTTCTGTATTGAGTCTACTTTTACTTATTGCTATAGATGGACTTCTTGCCTCTGTCGGTTCTTTGGTCACCCCTGCTCTGTATGTGGATGATTTGTGCATTTGGGTTAGTTCCTCTTCGATGGCCTCTGCAGAGCGGCAGCTCTAGGGTGCTATATGGCATGCCTCTGCATGTACCCTCTCACACTCTCACATGGGTGTCAATTCTCTCCTTTAAAATCGCGGGTGGTCCACTTCTGTCACTGTACTATGGCCCACCCCGATCTAGAGCTCTACCTCGATGCATAACGATTACCTGTGGTCCCACAGTTTAATTTCCTGGGTCTTCGTTTCGACAACAAGCTCACTTGGGTGCCCCATATCAGACTTCTGAAGATAGGATGTTTCTGTAAACTCAATGTCCTTCGCTTCCTTGCCCACACCTCTTGGGGGACTGGTTGTTCCACTCCTCTCCACCTTT
Organism: Schistocerca serialis cubense; assembly: GCF_023864345.2. Classification (NCBI taxonomy): domain Eukaryota; kingdom Metazoa; phylum Arthropoda; class Insecta; order Orthoptera; family Acrididae; genus Schistocerca; species Schistocerca serialis. The sequence goes on from NC_064640.1 coordinate 890,886,838, forward strand.
ACCGGGCTTTAGTGCTGCCTCGTTTGGACTATGGTTGTCAAGTTTGTTTGGCTGCTCCTTCCACATTTCACGTGCTGGATCCAGTCCACAATCGTGGTATCAGTTTGGCCACCGGTGCCTTCCCTACTAGCCCTGTTGATAGTCTCCTGGTTGAAGCTGGGATCCCCCTCCCCCTTTCTGTTCGGCGGCCCCAACTTCTAGTTTCTTATGCAATCGCTGTCCATTTCTCTCCCACTCATCCTTCCTATTCTATACTGTTCCCAGACCAAGGACGTTGCCCGCGTGATTCCCGCCCCCGGGCGGGTTTACTTGTTGGGCTCTGCCTTGCGTCGCTTCGCCATGATTTTCAGCTTCCTTTTTGTCCTGTCTCCTATGTTCCCTCCCCAACACCCCCCCCCCTCTCCTTGGTTATTTCCTCGGCCCCATATTTGGGTGGATCTCTTGCAGTGGTCTGAAAAATTCCATTCACCTGATATTCTGTGGTTTTTCCCACTGAATTTTATGGGAGTTTCGGGATGCTGTTGTTTTTTTTATACCAATGGCTCTAAATCTGCTGATCATGTGTGATACGCCTTCACGTCCTCTGTTGGCATGGAAAATCATCTTCTACCAACTGCATGTGGGGTGTCTACTGTGGAATTGATGCCAATTTCCTAGTCCCTTACTTTTATTAAACAGTCCTAACTCAACCACATTTTGTTATGTGTGGACTCAATGAGTGGTCTTCAGGCTGTTGCCTGGTGTCTCTCCTGGCATCCCTTAGTCCCCGCACTCCATGACCGTCTCGCTGATCATCATCATGCTGCTTGTTGTGTTGACTTCCTTTGGGTCCCTGGCCATGTGGGTATCCCAGGCAATGAGCTTGCTGATCGTTTGGCTGGAGGAGCAGTCACTTGCTCCCCTTCTGTCACCCCTCCTGCAGCGAATTTACGGCGTCATATCAAACTCTACTTTGCACAATCATGGGCCAACTCCTGGGAGGCTACATCCCTGTCTAATAAATTCGGTGAGATTAAGTTGACACCTCCTGTGGCGTTCTTCCTTCACCCTCTCCCGAAAGGACTCGACCACCCTGTGTCATATCGGCATCGGTCATAGCAGGCTGACCTATGGTTTTCTTTTGTGTAATGAGCCACACCCACTTTGTGGTTGTGGAGCCTTCCAGTCAGTAGCCCACATTTTGACGGAATGCCATCTTCTTTTGGCTCTGTGTACTAAGTACAGACTTCCCCATACTTTACCCTTAATGTTGGCAGACGATTCCTGGATGGTTGACCTGGTTCTCTGTTTCCTCCGTGAAAGTGGTTTTCATTTTCAGTTCTAAGGTTTTTAATCTCCCTCTGGAGTAGGGGCAGGGTGGTGACGGTTGGGGTGTCTCCCACTGTTTGGAGATTCCTGACTCCCCTCCCTGGCCAAGATCCTCTTTTCTCTCCCTTATACTCTGTTTTTTATCGCTTTCTTCATTCGGTTAGTTTCGTTTTACAATACGCACTTCTACATTCTAGCCGTTGGACGCTTTTGAATAGCAGGTGGTCTTGGTTGTAATGCATCAGAGGTCGGATATTTCCTGCCTCTGGCATAGCCTTGGACTTGCCCACCTGCTGACTTCCCTCCTTTTGTTTTCACCATTGACAATATGACTACAATTTCCTTCTTTAGCCTTTTACCTTTTATCGTTATGGCTCTTCTAAGATGTAAATCCGTTCTAATGGACCACCTTTGAAACAAGACTGATGACCTTGCTGTTTGGCCCCTTCAACCTCAATCAACCATCAGTGATCGTTTCTGTATTGCACAAGGGTATCTAGATGCCTCTGATCAGATAGCGCAGTATCTTACCATCTCGACGCTGCAGCTCATTCCGATTCACTCTCAGCTAGTTTTCATGCTGCAAACTGATGGAGTGTGGTGGCTTATGGCAGTACTGCAGATAACTACCACTAAGAGATGGAAAAATCTGGAGGCCATCCTGGTGCATTCACTGTAATTAAAACTACGAACATCTCTTCACTAACTGGCTGTCAGTAAACATGACTAGATCTAAAATAAAAAACGATTACGCTCATAGCGAACATTGTCTCAGATAAATTATATCTAAGAGTAGACTGATGCACTTGCTGAACATACGTGGCTCAGTGTGGCTCCTTCACTCTTTGTTTTGCGACACTTGAAGTTTACTGTATTTTAATAATGCCACAATTGGGCCTAACACTGAGTACTTAGCTAGACATTTCCTCTGTCAGAAACGAATTCTTCTTATAAATATTAGTAATTAAAATTGTCGTCCAGTCTATTGGTCATCAAGAATTAGTTTTTCTGCATTCAGGCTGATATCTCGTATAGCTATCTTCCTCCTAACAACTGTGGGATTAGTTTCTCATTAAAGTTCTGTATTCTACAAGCTACTGCTGAGAAAATACTGAAATTTATGACTCTAGGTAATATCTAGGGTATATAACAACAAATATATAATGCGCCTGATTAAAACAAAATGGTTCAAATGGCTCCAAGCACTATGGGACTTAACATCTGAAGTCATCAGGCCCCTAGGCTTCGAACTACTTAAACCTAACTAACCAAAGGACATCACACACATCCATGCCAGAGGTAGGATTCGAACCTGCAACAGTAGCAGCCGCCCGATTCCGTACTGAAGCGCCTAGAACCGCTTGGTCAGAGGCCGGCCGATTAAAACAGGGTTCTTCAGAAAGTGATCGCCCATAAACATTTAAAAACAGTTTTTCATCAACTGTGTAATTACTCTAATGTGTGCGTGTGCGAAGAGTGAAATATATATGTAAATGTATTACATGTGCGTGAAGGGCATCGAATACTTCACAACAATCAGTTTTAAGATTGTACTTCATCCTTAACGGGTCGTAATATAGTAATATATATGCAGACGATTGTGCTGTTGAACATGTAGAACGTAATTTGACACTAATGTACACCTTGTCTACAGTGCCAATAACGCTACCATCGCAGCAGCTGCAGGTGACGCCGCTGCTCTTACAGTATGTAACCATGTTCGTCTTGAGAGGTCGAGCTGTGATCACACCCTTTCCTCCAATGGGAAACATCGACTAACGCCATGAAACGGATGGTCAGCAGCCGCACAGCAGCTACCAATCTGAGGCTGGACTGGAGCTATTGCACTAACGTATCAAAAAATAGAATGTATGATGCAAAAAATACGAAATTTTAAAATGTGATTATATAAGGCTCCGGCTTTTCATATCAAGAGGAAAAGCAGACTCTTCACTGCAGAATATTTGGTCTAAGAGTGACAGCTTTATGAAAATTTTGTTCTTCAATTTTAGTTATTAAGCTACTTTGTGTTTTAAAAATTTCACTGATTTAGATATTTTTATCGACTTTTATAACTGTTACTTTATAATTTAAATTAAACTAAGAAATATTTCATTGCAGGCAATGTATTTTATTATAGCTAGGCGGATTTTTAATGCCAATAAAACAGCTTAAAGACCTAGTTAAGTTGATTTGTATGAACCTGTTCTGGTGGTACATCACCTCAAAATAATGTATCTTGGTGCTAGGAAAGGAAACGTTGGGTTCTGGTGACGATGGGGTAATAGTGGGCAGCTGCCATGTGGCAGTCCCTCCTTCCTGTGGTTCTTGTCGCTGTTATTCTAAATCAATGACAGTTTCCCAGTAATTCCTGTTAATTTCATTAGACAAAAATCAATTATCAACTGTATACTCACAAGAGGCTTCAGGCTAATGACTAAAATTGTTCATCCATTAGACAACAATCTGTATCAAAGTGCGTTATTCCACAGCACAGTAGTACTAAGAGGCAAGTGAGAATCTGTCGTTTAGGTTACTCAGGTCTGTCCGAAATAAGAAATATTCACATATTCATATTTCGAAATCCGTGATGCAGTATTAAGAGTGGTTCCAATTAGTCAGTAAGCTGTCACCTTCCATAAGCGCTCACGCCTACATCATCTACCTTTTATGAAGTTAGTCATATTTGCAGGCTGTCTAAAGTGTTATTTCCATCAACGGTGATACATATTAAACATAAAATGCCAGTAATATTTACAAATATAGACACTTTACAACAAACCATTGTTCCATTTACACTCTCGGCGTGCAAAAGTTCGTTACCTGTAGACAATCTTCGTTTTGAAAAATCTCCGGTTGGTGAAACACACGCTTGTAAAAACTTGCTGCTTCAGTCTCTGGATCTGGTGAGTTTTAGTTGCTAACAGAGCCAAAACAATGCTACTAAAATTTGCCCTTACTACCGTGTACAGTACAAAGAGCTCACTAAAGAAGGGAGAAAGGCTCCATCGACGACACCCGTTCTCCTACCCCACATGTACAGATTATGGCAGGATTCTTGACAAAAATTTTACGTCCTTTGATATAAAAATTTTATTCTGGAGGAGATGGGGGACTTGCTGTTGTCATTGTACCTTCACAATCTAACAGCAGTGATTTTTTAAATCTCGATTAGAACCCTCACAGAAATAGTGCCGATATCGGCATTTCAGACGACTGAAATTTCCATTTTGTGTCCATCAGGTATGTGACGTATCAGTACATGACACAAAAATAAGCCCTCGCTCACACAAATGCTAATAATTTGTTCAACAGGAAATGCAGAAGTACTTGTGTTACACATCGTGTTGCGACCCCCATGCGGGTCCGGGTGTTAGAATAGGCCCGATGTCTTCCTGTCTGTCGTAAGAGGCGACTAAAAGGAGTCCATCCCCCTCAGGGGGGTAGTAAGCGCCTGTGTCCGGAGACGGACGGTCCCACGACCTATATTTGTAGTCTTTTTGGTTTTTTACTTCTCGTTTCTTCCTTCTTTGGTTGGTTCCTTTCCTTGTTCTTCTCAATCTCACTGCCTTCTTTGCCCCCCCTGCCTTCTTTGCCCCCCCCTGCCTTCTTTGCCCCCCCCTGCCTTCTTTGCCCCCCCCTGCCTTCTTTGCCCCCCCCTGCCTTCTTTGCCCCCCCCCCTGCCTTCTTTGCCCCCCCTGCCTTCTTTGCCCCCCCCTGCCTTCTTTGCCCCCCCCTGCCTTCTTTGCCCCCCCCCGCCTTCTTTGCCCCCCCCCTGCCTTCTTTGCCCCCCCTGCCTTCTTTGCCCCCCCCTGCCTTCTTTGCCCCCCCCTGCCTTCTTTGCCCCCCCCTGCCTTCTTTGCCCCCCCCTGCCTTCTTTGCCCCCCCTGCCTTCTTTGCCCCCCCCTGCCTTCTTTGCCCCCCCCTGCCTTCTTTGCCCCCCCCTGCCTTCTTTGCCCCCCCTGCCTTCTTTGCCCCCCCCTGCCTTTTTTGCCCCCCCCCTGCCTTTTTTGCCCCCCCCTGCCTTTTTTGCCCCCCCCTGCCTTTTTTGCCCCCCCCTGCCTTTTTTGCCCCCCCCTGCCTTTTTTGCCCCCCCTGCCTTTTTTGCCCCCCCTGCCTTTTTTGCCCCCCCTGCCTTTTTTGCCCCCCCTGCCTTTTTTGCCCCCCCTGCCTTTTTTGCCCCCCCTGCCTTCTTTGCCCCCCCTGCCTTCTTTGCCCCCCCTGCCTTCTTTGCCCCCCCCTGCCTTCTTTGCCCCCCCTGCCTTCTTTGCCCCCCCTGCCTTCTTTGCCCCCCCCCTTGCCTTCTTTGCCCCCCCCCCTTGCCTTCTTTGCCCCCCCCCTTGCCTTCTTTGCCCCCCCCCTTGCCTTCTTTGCCCCCCCCTGCCTTCTTTGCCCCCCCCTGCCTTCTTTGCCCCCCCTGCCTTCTTTGCCCCCCCTGCCTTCTTTGCCCCCCCCTGCCTTCTTTGCCCCCCCCTGCCTTCTTTGCCCCCCCTGCCTTCTTTGCCCCCCCCTGCCTTCTTTGCCCCCCCCTGCCTTCTTTGTCCCCCCCCTGCCTTCTTTGCCCCCCCCTGCCTTCTTTGCCGCCCCCCCTGCCTTCTTTGCCGCCCCCCCTGCCTTCTTTGCCGCCCCCCCTGCCTTCTTTGCCGCCCCCCCTGCCTTCTTTGCCGCCCCCCCTGCCTTCTTTGCCGACCCCCTGCCTTCTTTGCCGCCCCCCCCTGCCTTCTTTGCCGCCCCCCCCTGCCTTCTTTGCCCCCCCTGCCTTCTTTGCCCCCCCCTGCCTTCTTTGCCCCCCCCTGCCTTCTTTGCCCCCCCTGCCTTCTTTGCCCCCCCCTGCCTTCTTTGCCCCCCCCTGCCTTCTTTGCCCCCCCTGCCTTCTTTGCCCCCCCTGCCTTCTTTGCCCCCCCTGCCTTCTTTGCCCCCCCTGCCTTCTTTGCCCCCCCTGCCTTCTTTGCCCCCCCTGCCTTCTTTGCCCCCCCTGCCTTCTTTGCCCCCCCTGCCTTCTTTGCCCCCCCTGCCTTCTTTGCCCCCCCCTGCCTTCTTTGCCCCCCCCTGCCTTCTTTGCCCCCCCCCCTGCCTTCTTTGCCCCCCCTGCCTTCTTTGCCCCCCCCTGCCTTCTTTGCCCCCCCCTGCCTTCTTTGCCCCCCCCTGCCTTCTTTGCCCCCCCCTGCCTTCTTTGCCCCCCCCCTGCCTTCTTTGCCCCCCCCCTGCCTTCTTTGCCCCCCCCCTGCCTTCTTTGCCCCCCCTGCCTTCTTTGCCCCCCCCTGCCTTCTTTGCCCCCCCCCTGCCTTCTTTGCCCCCCCCCTGCCTTCTTTGCCCCCCCCCTGCCTTCTTTGCCCCCCCCTGCCTTCTTTGCCCCCCCCTGCCTTCTTTGCCCCCCCCTGCCTTCTTTGCCCCCCCCTGCCTTCTTTGCCCCCCCCTGCCTTCTTTGCCCCCCCCCTGCCTTCTTTGCCCCCCCCCTGCCTTCTTTGCCCCCCCCTGCCTTCTTTGCCCCCCCTGCCTTCTTTGCCCCCCCCTGCCTTCTTTGCCCCCCCCCTGCCTTCTTTGCCCCCCCCTGCCTTCTTTGCCCCCCCCTGCCTTCTTTGCCCCCCCCTGCCTTCTTTGCCCCCCCCTGCCTTCTTTGCCCCCCCCTGCCTTCTTTGCCCCCCCCCTGCCTTCTTTGCCCCCCCCCTGCCTTCTTTGCCCCCCCCTGCCTTCTTTGCCCCCCCCCTGCCTTCTTTGCCCCCCCCCCTGCCTTCTTTGCCCCCCCCCTGCCTTCTTTGCCCCCCCCCTGCCTTCTTTGCCCCCCCCCTGCCTTCTTTGCCCCCCCCCTGCCTTCTTTGCCCCCCCCCCTGCCTTCTTTGCCCCCCCCCTGCCTTCTTTGCCCCCCCCTGCCTTCTTTGCCCCCCCCCTGCCTTCTTTGCCCCCCCCTGCCTTCTTTGCCCCCCCTGCCTTCTTTGCCCCCCCCTGCCTTCTTTGCCCCCCCCTGCCTTCTTTGCCCCCCCCCTGCCTTCTTTGCCCCCCCCCCTGCCTTCTTTGCCCCCCCCCCTGCCTTCTTCTTTGCCCCCCCCTGCCTTCTTCTTTGCCCCCCCCTGCCTTCTTCTTTGCCCCCCCCGCCTTCTTCTTTGCCCCCCCCGCCTTCTTCTTTGCCCCCCCCGCCTTCTTCTTTGCCCCCCCCGCCTTCTTCTTTGCCCCCCCCGCCTTCTTCTTTGCCCCCCCCCGCCTTCTTCTTTGCCCCCCCCCCGCCTTCTTCTTTGCCCCCCCCCGCCTTCTTCTTTGCCCCCCCCCGCCTTCTTCTTTGCCCCCCCCGCCTTCTTCTTTGCCCCCCCCGCCTTCTTCTTTGCCCCCCCCGCCTTCTTCTTTGCCCCCCCCGCCTTCTTCTTTGCCCCCCCCGCCTTCTTCTTTGCCCCCCCCGCCTTCTTCTTTGCCCCCCCCGCCTTCTTCTTTGCCCCCCCCCGCCTTCTTCTTTGCCCCCCCTGCCTTCTTCTTTGCCCCCCCTGCCTTCTTCTTTGCCCCCCCTGCCTTCTTCTTTGCCCCCCCTGCCTTCTTCTTTGCCCCCCCTTCCTTCGAGGTGACCCCTTCTTTCATCTTCCTTTTCTTCTTACGATGGCACTTATTCACTGGAATATTCGCAGCATTCGCTCCAACCGAGATGACTTGAAGTTGCATGTTGCTGGTCCGGGATGATATTTACTACGATCCCATGACATTGAACACCGGCCTGCAGGCAGATGCCGTCAGAATTACTCTTCCGACTTTTACATTTTCCATTTGTACTGTTTACACTCCGTCGTCTGCCGTTACCAGGGCAGACATGATGCAAATCATTGCTCAGCTACCTGCACCATTTTTGTTAACTGGAGACTTCAATGCCCACCATCCCCTTTGGGGCTCTCCAGCATCCTGCCCGAGGGGCTCCCTGTTAGCAGACCTTTTCAACCTGTTCAATCTTGTCTGCCTCAATACTGGGGACCCTACTTTCCTTTCGGACACATCTCACACCTATTCCCATTTAGACCCCTCTATATGTACTACCCAACTTGCACGCCGGTTTGAGTGGTATGCACTTTCTGATACATATTCGAGCGCCCACTTCCCGTGTGTCATCCATCTCCTGCATCATACCCCCTCTCCGTGCTCAGCTAGTTGGAACATCTCCAAATCCGACTGGGGGCTCTTCTCTTCCAGGGCGACCTTTCAGGATCAGACCTTCACAAGCTGCGATCGTCAGGTCGCACACCTCACGGAAGTCATTCTCACTGCTGCTGAATATTCCATCCCTCGCCCTACTTCTTCTCCACATCGCGTACCGGTCCCCTGGTGGACCGCAGCATGTAGAGACGCTTTACGTGCTCGTCGACGTGCTTTACGCACCTTTAAACGCCACCCTACAGTGGCGAATTGTATCATTTATAAACGATTACGTGCGCAGTGCTGTCGTATTATTAAAGAAAGCAAGAAAGCCAGCTGGGCTGCTTTCACAAGCACCTTCAAAAGTTTTACTCCAACTTCTGTTATCTGGGGTAGCCTGCGCCGTCTATCTGGCACTAAGGTCCACTCACCAGTTTCTGGCTTGACGGTCGCGAATGACGTCCTTGTGGCCCCTGAGGATATCTCCAATGCCTTCGGCCGCTTTTTCGCAGAGGTTTTGGGCTCCGCTCATTACCACCCTGCCTTCCTCCCCCGAAAACAGGCAGAGGAGGCTAGGCCACCTAACTTCCGATCCTCGAGTCGTGAAAGTTATAATGCCCCTTTCACCATGCGGGAACTCGAAAATGCACTTGCCTGGTCACGGTCCTCCGCTCCAGGGCCTCATTCTATTCATATTCAGATGCTGAAGAACCTTTCTCCTACGGGTAAAGGTTTTCTTCTTCGTACTTACAATCGCATCTGGATTGAGGGACATGTTCCCGCATGCTGGCGCGAGTCTATTGTCGTCCCGATCCCTAAGCCGGGGAAGGACAAGCACTTGCCTTCCAGTTACCGACCCATCTCGCTTACCAGCTGTGTCTGTAAAGTGATGGAGCGAATGGTTAACTCTCGTTTGGTTTGGCTGCTCGAGTCTCGACGCCTACTTACCAATGTACAATGTGGCTTTCGTAGGCGCCGCTCTGCTGTTGACCATCTGGTTACCTTGTCGACCTTCATTATGAATAACTTCTTGCGGAAGCGCCCGACTGTGGCTGTGTTCTTTGATTTGGAGAAGGCTTACGACACCTGTTGGAGGGCGGGCATTTTCCGCACCATGCGTACATGGGGGCTTCGCGGTCGCCTCCCTCTTTTTATTCGTTCCTTTGTAATGGATCGACAGTTCAGGGTACGTGTGGGTTCTGTCCTGTCAGACACCTTTCGCCAGGAGAATGGGGTGCCACAGGGCTCAGTTTTGAGCGTCGCTCTCTTCGCCATAGCGATCAATCCAATAATGGATTGCCTCCCTGCTGATGTATCAGGCTCCCTTTTCGTGGACGATTTTACCATATATTGCAGCGCGCAGCGTACATGTTTCCTGGAGCGCTGTCTTCAGCGTTCTCTTGACCGTCTTTACTCCCGGAGTGTCGCCAATGGCTTCCGTTTTTCTGCCGAGAAGACAGTCTGTTTTAACTTCTGGGGCTACAAAGAGTTTCTCCCACCGTCCTTACGACTCGGTCCCGTTGCTCTCCCATTCGTGGATACAACAAAATTTTTAGGTCTTACATTTGACAGGAAACTTAGCTGGTCTCCACATGTCATATTTGGCTGCCCGTTGTACCCGTTCACTAAATGTCCTCCGTGTTCTCAGTGGTATGTCGTGGGGAGCGGATCGAACCGTCCTACTTCGCCTATATCGGTCGATCGTCCGCTCCAAGCTGGATTATGGGAGCTTTGTATACTCCCTGCACGGCCATCCATCTTACGCCATCTCAACTCCATACAACATCGGGGTTTACGACTTGCGATCGGAGCGTTTTATACTAGTCCCGTCGAGAGTCTTCATGCTGACGCTGGTGAATTGCCACTCACCTACCGGCGCGATATACTGTTTTGTCGGTATGCCTGTCGGCTACTGGCAATGCCCGACCACCCGTCTTATCGTTCCTTTTTTGACGACTCTCTCGACCGTCAATACGGGTTGTATGTCTCTGCCCTGCTACCCCCTGGAGTTCTCTTTCGTCGCCTCCTTCAACACCTTAATTCTTCACTCCCTGCAACCTTTCGAGTGGGCGAGAACCACACGCCACCTTGGCTCCAGGCTCAGGTTCGCGTTCACTTTGACCTCAGCTCGCTCCCAATGGAGGTTACCCCCAGTTCGGTCTACCATTCCCGTTTTGTCGAACTTCGTTCGAAGTTCATTAATATGACCTTCATTTATACAGATGGCTCTAAGACCAAGGACGGGGTCAGTTGTTCTTTTATTGTGGGGGCACAAAGTTTCAAATACTGGCTCCATGGCCATTGTTCGGTCTTCACAGCTGAGCTCTTTGCCCTCTACCAGGCTGTTCTTTACATCTGCCGCCACTGACATTCTGCTTATGTCATCTGCTCAGATTCCCTGAGCGCCATCCAGAGCCTCAGTGATCCGTACTCGGTTCACCCTTTCGTGCACCGGATCCAACGCTCTCTTCAGCAGCTGGTGGACGTCGGTTGTCCAGTTAGCTTTATGTGGGTTCCTGGCCATATCGGTATCCCTGGGAACGAAGCTGCAGATGCCGCGGCCAAGGCTGCGGTCCTCCAGCCTCGGACAGCTTCTTGTTGTGTCCCTTCGTCAGATTGTAGCAGGGTCATTTGTCGGCGCATTTTATCGCTGTGGCATGCTGAATGGGCTGCACTTACTGACAACAGGCTTCGGGCCTTGAAACCTCTTGCCGCGGCTTGGACGTCCTCCTCACGCCCTTCTCGGCGGGAGGAGGTAGTTTTGGCCCGGTTACGAATTGGACACTGCTGGTTCAGCCATCGCCATCTGCTGACGGCTGCGCCGGCGCCGTTCTGCCCATGTGGGCAATTGCTGACGGTCCGCCACATTTTAACGTCCTGTCCGGATTTTAACACACTGCGTCTTGATCTTGGCCTGCCATGTACTCTAGATGCCATTTTAGCGGATGACACACAAGCAGCTGCTCGCGTTCTTCATTTTATCAATTTGACAACCCTCTCTAAGGACATTTGATTATGCTGTTTTTTAATCCTATGCCTGTCAGTCTGTCTTTTATCGTGTTTTCCGTTTCGTTGCTGTTTTAAACTTGACTCGCGGTGCATTCCTAACGTAGTCTGGGCGCTAATGACCGTTGAAGTTGTGCGCCCTAAAACCACAAAAAAAATCGTGTTGCGACAAAAGGAACTTCACACAATTCAATTTATATTGTGTATTTTACGATCACATGTTTGCTTTAAAGTGTCGAAAATTAACTGATCATTGACAGGACCACGACAGATAATACAGATATAAAACTTCACTACTGCATTATTGCTGAGCCGACAATACGAGCCGGCCGCTGTGGCCGAGCTGTTCTAGGCGCTTCAGTACGGAATCGCGCTGCTGCTACGATCGCAGGTTCGAATCCTGCCTCTGGCGTGGATGTGTGTGATGTCCTTAGGTTAGTTGGATTTAAGTAGTTCTAAGTCTAGGGGACTGATGACCTCAGATGTCAATTCCCTAAGTGCTTGGAGCTATTTGATTTTTTGCCAATACGACCTTTGAGTTTACTTGGTATCAGGTTATACATTAATCGAGACACCGCCCACATGCGGCGCTCTAGTCTCCAGTACAAGAAATATCACTGTAGATCTAAATTACACTGCCAGACAAAGTGAAGCACCCAGAAGACATGATAAGATGCCAATGTAACTTTGCAGACGTATATGTTGTTGTTGTTGTTGCGGTCTTCAGTCCTGAGACTGGTTTGATGCAGCTCTCCATGCTACTCTATCCTGTGCAAGCTTTTTCATCTCCCAGTACCTACTGCAACCTACATCCTTCTGAATCTGCTTAGTGTATTCATCTCTTGGTCTCCCTCTACGATTTTTACCCTCCACGCTGCCCTCCAATGCTAAATTTGTGATCCCTTGATGGCTCAGAACATGTCCTACCAACCGATCCCTTCTTCTGGTCAAGTTGTGCCACAAACTTCTCTTCTCCCCAATCCTATTCAATACTTCCTCATTAGTTATGTGATCTACCCATCTAATCTTCAGCATTCTTCTGTAGCACCACATTTCGAAAGCTTCTATTCTCTTCTTGTCCAAACTATTTATCGTCCATGTTTCACTTCCATACATGGCTACACTCCATACGAATACTTTCAGAAATGACTTCCTGACACTTACATCTATACTGGATGTTAACAAATTTCTCTTCTTCAGAAACGCTTTCCTTGCCATTGCCAGCCTACATTTTATATCCTCTCTACTTCGACCATCACCAGTTATTTTGCTCCCCAAATAGCAAAACTCCTTTACTACTTTAAGTGCCTCATTTCCTAATCTAATTCCCTCAGCATCACCCGACTTAATCAGACTACATTCCATTATCCTTGTTTTGCTTTTGTTGATGTTCATCTTATATCCTCCTTTCAAGACACTGTCCATTCCATTCAACTGCTCTTCCAAGTCCTTTGCTGTCTCTGACAGAATTACAATGTCATCGGCGAACCTCAAAGTTTTTATTTCTTCTTCATGAATTTTAATACCTACTCCGAATTTTTCTTTTGTTTCCTTTACTGCTTGCTCAATATACAGATTGAACAACATCGGGGAGAGGCTACAACCCTGTCTTACTCCCTTCCCAACCACTGCTTCCCTTTCATGTCCCTCGACTCTTATAACTGCCATCTGGTTTCTGTACAAATTGTAAATAGCCTTTCGCTCCCTGTATTTTACCCCTGCCACCTTTAGAATTTGAAAGAGAGAATTCCAGTCAACATTGTCAAAAGCTTTCTCTAAGTCTACAAATGCTAGAAACGTAGGTTTGCCTTTCCTTAATCTTTCTTCTAAGATAAGTCGTAAGGTCAGTATTGCCTCACGTGTTCCAGTGTTTCTACGGAATCCAAACTGATCTTCCCCGAGGTTGGATTCTACTAGTTTTTCCATTCGTCTGTAAAGAATTCGTGTTAGTATTTTGCAGCTGTGACTTATTAAGCTGATAGTTCGGTAATTTTCACATCTGTCAACACCTGCTTTCTTTGGGATTGGAATTATTATATTCTTCTTCAAGTCTGAGGGTATTTCGCCTGTTTCATACATCTTGCTCACCAGATGGTAGAGTTTTGTCAGGACTGGCTCTCCCACGGCCGTCAGTAGTTCCAATGGAATATTGTCTACTCCGGGGGCCTTGTTTCGACTCAGGTCTTTCAGTGCTCTGTCAAACTCTTCACGCAGTATCATATCTCCCATTTCATCTTCATCTACACCCTCTTCCATTTCCATAATATTGTCCTCAAGTACATCGCCCTTGTATAGACCCTCTATATACTCCTTCCACCTTTCTGCTTTCCCTTCTTTGCTTAGAACTGGGTTTCCATCTGAGCTCTTGATATTCATACAAGTCGTTCTCTTATCTCCAAAGGTCTCTTTAATTTTCCTGTAGGCGGTATCTATCTTACCCCTAGTGAGATAGGCCTCTACATCCTTACATTTGTCCTCTAGCCATCCCTGCTTAGCCATTTTGCACTTCCTGTCGATCTCATTTTTGAGACGTTTGTATTCCTTTTTGCCTGTTTCACTTAATGCATTTTTATATTTTCTCCTTTCATCAATTAAATTCAATATTTCTTCTGTTACCCAAGGATTTCTACTAGCCCTCGTCTTTTTACCTACTTGATCCTCTGCTGCCTTCACTACTTCATCCCTCAAAGCTACCCATTCTTCTTCTACTGTATTTATTTCCCCCATTCCTGTCAATTGCTCCCTTATGCTCTCCCTGAATCTCTGTACAACCTCTGGTTCTTTTAGTTTATCCAGGTGCCATCTCCTTAAATTCCCACCTTTTTGCAGTTTCTTCAGTTTTAATCTACAGGTCATAACCAATAGATTGTGGTCAGAGTCCACATCTGCCCCTGGAAATGTCTTACAATTTAAAACCTGGTTCCTAAATCTCTGTCTTACCATTATATAATCTATCTGATACCTTTTAGAATCTCCAGGGTTCTTCCATGTATACAACCTTCTTTCATGATTCTTAAACCAAGTGTTAGTTATGATTATGTTGTGCTCTGTGCAAAATTCGACCAGGCGGCTTCCTCTTTCATTTCTGTCCCCCAATCCATATTCACCTACTATGTTTCCTTCTCTCCCTTTTCCTACACTCGAATTCCAGTCACCCATGACTATTAAATTTTCGTCTCCCTTCACAATCTGAATAATTTCTTTTATTTCATCATACATTTCTTCAATTTCTTCGTCATCTGCAGAGCTAGTTGGCATACAAACTTGTACTACTGTAGTAGGCGTGGGCTTCGTATCTATCTTGGCCACAATAATGCGTTCACTATGCTGTTTGTAGTAGCTTACCCGCATTCCTATTGTCCTATTCATTATTAAACCTACTCCTGCATTACCCCTATTTGATTTTGTGTTTATAACCCTGTAGTCACCTGACCAGAAGTCTTGTTCCTCCTGCCACCGAACTTCACTAATTCCCACTATATCTAACTTCAACCTATCCATTTCCCTTTTTAAATTTTCTAACCTACCTGCCCGATTAAGGGATCTGACATTCCACGCTCCGATCCGTAGAACGCCAGTTTTCTTTCTCCTGATAACGACATCCTCTTGAGTAGTCCCCGCCCGGAGATCCGAATGGGGGACTATTTTACCTGCGGAATATTTTACCCAAGAGGACGCCATCATCATGTAATCATACAGTAAAGCTGCATGCCCTCGGGAAAAATTACGGCTGTAGTTTCCCCTTGCTTTCAGCCGTTCGCAGTACCAGCACAGCAAGGCCGTTTTGGTTATTGTTACAAGGCCAGATCAGTCAATCATCCAGACTGTTGTCCTTGCAACTACTGAAAAGGCTGCTGCCCCTCTTCAGGAACCACACGTTTGTCTGGCCTCTCAACAGATACCCCTCCGTTGTGGTTGCACCTACGGTACGGCTATCTGTATCGGTGAGGCACGCAAGCCTCCCCACCAACGGCAAGGTCCATGGTTCATGGGGGGGCAGACGTATATACCGTTGGCGAATATGTAAATGATTATACAGAACAGCCACCAGAATGCATTTGTGCTGTTAGTGTTAGTTCAAGGGCTGGTACGGTAGGTAAGTGGTGTGAGCAGAGTCAGATAAGTGATCACTGTGAACGCCAGTAAGATTCTGCGTACATTTCAGAGGCAGCGTTGTCGGCACCAGAAAGTCTCTAACGGGCCTCACACTGGCTCCTTGGCCGGGCGGTCGAATGCTGCAGTATCTAGATCTGTGCGGTATTCGGCTGTGACAGTGGCCAGATTTTCGACTGCATGGGGGCAGTAGTACTCGTCATTAAGGTTCCTATTCATTAAGAATGATCACAACAGAAGTTGCCGCGTTTTGCACAAAGCGCGTCGTAACAGCTTACATCTGTGCTTGCCATCCGAGAATAAGTAATTGACACCTTACATTATTACCTGTCATCCCGCATCATAGGTCGAAGATAAGCAGCAGCCAGATTAAACAGTTAAGACACATGCGTAGGCTGCCATTAACATCACGAGAAAGGCTACGCTTGGAGTGGTGGTATGACCAGGAAGCAGACACTGCGGCTGAATCAAACGTTCATTTCTGAGGAAGAGGATGTGGAACAAAAATGGAAAAAATTCAGAAACATCGTCCAGTACGCCTTAGATAAGTTCGTACCGACTAAGGTCCAAAGCGAGGGGAAAGATCCACCGTGGTATAACAATCATGTACGAAAGGTACTACGGAAACAAAGAAAGCTTCATCATAGGTTTTTAAGAGTAGTCGAATCATAGCTGATAAGGAAAAGCTGAACGAAGCGAAAAAGAGCGTAAAGAGAGCAATGAGAGAAGCATTCAACGAATTCGAACATAAAACATTGGCAAACAATCTAAACAAGAACCCTAAAAAGTTTTGGTCATATGTAAAATCGGTAAGCGGATCTAAATCCCCTATTCAGTCACTCGTTGACCACGATGGCACCGAAACAGAGGACGACCGAAGAAAGGCAGAAATACTGAATTCAGTGTTCCGAAACTGTTTCACTGCGGAAAATCGTAACACGGTCCCTGACTTCAGCCGTCGCACGGACGCCAAAATGGAAAATATTGAAATAAACGATATCGGAATTGAAAAACAACTGCTATCAATTAGTAGCGGAAAAGCATCCGGACCAGACGAGATACCCTTAAGATTCTACAGTGATTATGCTAAAGAACTTGCCCCCTTTCTATCAGCAATTTATCGTAGATCGCTGGAAGAACGTAAAGTACCTAGCGACTGGAAGAAAGCGCAGGTCGTTCCCATTTTCAAGAAGGGTCATAAATCAGATGCGAATAATTATAGGCCTATTTCGCTTACGTCAATCTGTTGTAGAATAATGGAACATGTTTTGTGTTCTCGTATTATGACGTTCTTAGATAATACAAATCTCCTTCATCATAACCAACATGGATTCCGCAAACAGAGATCATGTGAAACTCAGCTCGCCCTATTTGCCCAAGAAATTCACAGTGCCGTAGACACTGGCGAGCAGATTGATGCCGTATTCCTGGACTTCAGGAAGGCATTTGATACGGTTCCGCACTTACGTTTAGTGAAAAAAATACGAGCTTACGGAATATCGGACCAGGTTTGTGATTGGATTCAGGATTTCCTAGAAGAAAGAACACAACATGTCATTCTTAACGGTTCAAAATCTGCAGATGTAGAGGTAATTTCGGGAGTACCGCAGGGAAGCGTGATAGGACCTTTATTGTTTACAATATACATAAATGACTTAGTTGACAACATCGGTAGCTCCGTGAGGCTATTTGCAGATGACACGGTTGTCTACAAGAAAGTAGCAACATCAGAAGACTCGTACGTACTCCAGGAGGACCTGCAGAGGATTAATGCATGGTGCGACAGCTGGCAGCTTTCCCTAAACGTAGATAAATGTAATATAATGCGCATACATAGGGGCAGAAATCCATTCCAGTACGATTATGCCATAGGTGGTAAATCATTGGAAGCGGTAACGACCGTAAAATACTTAGGAGTTACTATCCGGAGCGATCTGAAGTGGAATGATCACATAAAACAAATAGTGGGAAAAGCAGGTGCCAGGTTGAGATTCATAGGAAGAATTCTAAGAAAATGTGACTCATCGACGAAAGAAGTAGCTTACAAAACGCTTGTTCGTCCGATTCTTGAGTATTGCTCATCAGTATGGGACCCTTACCAGGTTGGATTAATAGAAGAGATAGACATGATCCAGCGAAAAGCAGCGCGATTCGTCATGGGGACATTTAGTCAGCGCGAGAGCGTTACGGAGATGCTGAACAAGCTCCAGTGGCGGACACTTCAAGAAAGGCGTTACGCAATACGGAGAGGTTTATTATCGAAATTACGAGAGAGCACATTCCGGGAAGAGATGGGCAACATATTACTACCGCCCACATATATCTCGCGTAATGATCACAACGAAAAGATCCGAGAAATTAGAGCAAATACGGAGACTTACAAGCAATCGTTCTTCCCACGCACAATTCGTGAATGGAACAGGGAAGGGGGGATCAGATAGTGGTACAATAAGTACCCTCCGCCACACACCGTAAGGTGGCTCGCGGAGTATAGATGTAGATGTAGATGTAGAATTGCGTCTCATTGTGTTCAGCGAGGAATGTTGTTTCTGCACTACAATGGTTGACCGTCGTGTGCGAGGTGTGGCGACGACCGGGTCGAGAAATCCCATTCTTCAAATGTTTTGGAGAAGTCCAGTGGAATTACTGCTCGCGTCATGGAGTGGGGGAGCTATTTGGCATGACTTCTGGTTATGGCTGGTTATGGCTGGTAGTGACTGACGGAACTTTGATGGCACCAACGATACGTGAAGTACATCCTGCGTCCACATGTGAATTATTAAACTATATGAACAAAAAACGTAAATTAGTTACAAACTACAGCGTGCACACGCTTTATTCAACATGTAAGCGTCATTACAGATATTCGGATTTAGGTAGACTTGTTCGATAGGCTGGCGATGATGTGGCGCAGATGAACAGCGAAATTCTACATGACCCGCTGAAGTGTCGAAACATCGATACTGTCGATGACCTCCTGAATGGCTGTTTTCAGATCAGCAATGGTTTTAGTGTTACTGCTGTGCGCCTTGTCTTTATTAAAGCCTCACAAAAAGGAGTCGCATGTGTTCAGATCCGGAGAATATTGCGGCCGAGCCACAATGTGGTCCCCAAAGTGCTCCTCCAGGATATCAAACACACTCCTGCTTCTATGGGATCGAGCTACGTCTTGCATGAACCACACATTGTCGAAATAAGGGTCACTATGGATAATTGGGATGAAATCAACTTAAAAGACCACCATGTACCATTCGGTAGTCACCGTGCCATCAAGGAATATCACACCGATTATTCCGTGATTGAACATTGCACACCACACAGTCGCCGGTTGAGGGTGAAGAGACTTATCCATCGCGAAATACGGATTCTCTGTCTCCCAGCTACACCAATTATTGACAAACCGATCCAAATGAAAGTGGACTTCGTTGCTAAACCAAACCATACTAACTCCTATAATAGCCCACGACCAACCATGCAGTTTGAATGTCCTAATGCAAACCGTTCAGAAGTTATGACGATTTTATTTCATATAGTTCAATATTCGTCACACTGTATTACCCCTCGTGCTACAGTATCATGCTGCCATTTTTTCACAGGAAAATGTTCCTCCATCCAAGGCACGTGCCTCTCTGAACTGTGCATGTGTTGACGTACTCATGTGCCCAGAAAGATACCTAAATATGTCCCTGATAGAACATGTGTGAGACCAGCATGGACGTAAACTCCATCCTTTTGATTGCGTTTCCTCCTTTCGTTCCGCATACTTTTTTTTACGACCATGTATATGCAATAGAACAGCAGATCCCTTTAATAAATCCTCTAGAAGAGCATGTGAATGAGACCCAGCAAATAATTACTGACGTCTTGTGGATTTTTCTGTAGTTTTGGCATTTTTTTGTCTTGCGTTTAAGCCCATGTTGAATCGATTTACATTCGACTTACGTACTTTAAAGGCATTCGACAGGAACACCTAGAGTACCGGTGTGTGACGTCTGATACTACGGAACTCGCATCCACTAGTGTGTTGTACGCGAGCTCTATAACTTCATTCTCAATAGCGGTGTCCCCAACAAAGTCATTGTTACTCTTAGCAGTAATAAAACTACCCTATGACTAAAATATACCTTAGCTATTTGAATTACTCAAAATACTCGTAATTTTCATATCAATTTACTAACTCTTTCAGTTAGTCTTGTCAAGTCAGTAACATGTCAAGCGATAGCTGACAAACGCGGAAGTCCGGACTATAAGCCATATTTGGTTGGTTTGGGGAGCAAAGGGACCAATGGGACCAATTTAGGAACAGGAATAACGCAGTTACCGAGAACCACAAAAAATGTAGCAGTGGCTTTATAGAGTGCGTTAAGGGTATGTTCGTCATTCATTTATCTTGTGAATTTTAACAAAGGAAATATTTAAATATGAGTCAGTTAAAATTTCTTTACTTCATCCGCAATGCGTTTTGCCTTACGTTATAATAATAAAAACCTGATACTTTACTGTTATCTGTGATACATACAGAGCATGTTACAGTTACAGTGATAGTGTTTGGTAGCCGTGGATAGAAAAATTAGTACACACTCATGAATCAATACTATCCCTAAAAGAGAACCGCCCTAATACAGACAGAAAAACACGGATCCGACCCCAAAACATGAATGTACACAGTGAACTTCGTAAGCTACGAACAAAATAAAGTTCCGAAGCAAGACAGGCTACTGTGCAGGAAGCCATATGCAGTGACAGGAATCCTGGGCTCAAAAATCCATTGCGAGCGAAACAAATGAATATTTTCAGTCCACATTCTATTCCAGCTTTTTCCAATAAGCAGTCGTCTAAGAAGCAGTTATCAAAACGTGCAACAAGAAACGCAAAATGCTGACAATGTTTACGATATGTCATTCTCAAGCAAAACTGGCATTCAATCTATAAATATTCAAAGAACAAGTATCATCTACTCGTTATGAGTACAATATATCCGCTGCTGATGCACTGCCAAAAGCAAAAAGTGCCTACGTTGACGAGCTTTTCGATGTCCAGTATGCTTACAACAGGGAGAACCCGAAGTGACAACAGAATCATCAAGCCAAGTGTGGTGTTGAGATTACATGCAGCGCCTGTGCAGTGTGTTATTAATTTAGCCGCCGTTTCATTTGAACGATGCCTCTAAGCTACCAGAAATTTCACATGAGAATTACGAAGTTGTAAGGCAATGACACAGATTGGGCAGACGGTTCTAGAGTTCTCAGACTATCCATACCCTGCTGATTCATGACATCAAACTGCCACTGCATTGGGTTATATCCCAAACTTTATTTCTGCCAGCGACGAAAGTACACAACAGTGGATGAGTAGCATCAACACCCCTGCACCCCACGTGTCACGCAGACCCATTATATGCCAGTTAAGCACAGCAACATGCCCTGTGCGTGCATCTTTCTGCCAACGACTTAATTTCTTTCACAGCCGACTGTCACCCCGTTGTGGAGGCAAGAATCAAGTGTTACAGGCTACCACATCACTCAGCAAATGAAAGATTTTGATAGAGAACAACCAATGTATTTACCTCAATAGTCGTAATATATATAGCAGTTCATCACAAATTACAAAACTCCGCCATCTCTCCCCACCTCCACCACTGCTGGCGGCTAACCTCCAACTGCGCAACGCTACGCACTGTTCACATCCAGCTGCAGCTGCCCAACACTACAATGGCGAGTATTACAACAACGCAAAGCAGCCACAGACTGCACACAGCACAGCCAGTGATTTTCATACAGAGGTGGCGTTACCAATAAAAAAACCTAAACAGCCTAATTACATAGCCCCCATGCCCCCTCAAAAAAATTTTACAAATTGGTTTGGGCAGTGGCCAATACAGATTTGAAAAAAATTTTTCATAATTACAATAACAAGGATATCAAATGCACACACTTATTGATACAATGTTGGTCAAAAGCTAAAATTTTCTCAGTCCATAAAACAGTCCCGATCGTTTATTACAGTAAAATAGCAGTGTTTTTTCTCAAAGTCTGAGCAGTAAAAGAAAATGCACACGGAAGTAGTGAATTTCCACACAGTCTTGAAGTAGTGTCCTTCAAACGGAAAGACAGTACTGACTCTTGACATGCAGACAGATAATGGGCCACAACAGAGCAAACCCACAGCGGAGTCAGTCGAAGTTTTGAAGAATATTGGTAGGTAGGTCATCACAGAGCAGACCCACTGTAGTCCTGGCAGAGATTACAGTACTGGTGGGCCACCAGAGGTGCAGACCCACTGCAGTCCTTGTAGAAATAATGGTATTGATGGATCATCAAAGATGTAGACCCACTGTAGTCCTTGTAGAGATAATGGTACTGGTGGGTCATCAAAGATGCAGACCCACTGTAGTCCTCGAAGAGATGGCTAGCAGCCATCTGTTGTGACTGTGCAAGTGCACAATCACCATTGAAGAGTCTTGCGGATAATGTAGCAAGTCCATAACCACCACTTGTGCACTCACAAAGTTTTTGGAAATGTCCTTAGAACCAGCAATGCTGTTATCCAGTCCCTTGCTGAATTATTAACACATGTGCAAACACTATCAGTCCCTACTTCTCGCATATTGTTCATAGACTATGACCAACAGAAACGTGTGCAGTGAAATGTAACTTAATTTGAAGAACTGGTGTCTATACAATTATAAATTTACGACATGAAAATACAATTACAAAGGCACAAAATACATCATTAACGAGCATAACAATACAGATAACATTTGTGGTAATGCAGGCTTTACAAAAGAATAGAAATAAACATATGCATCAGTGTTACAGGAATTATGACATAAGTAAATACATAAAAGATCAGAATAACTTTTGAAACATCAACTTTACACATGAGCATTAAAACAAAACAGAATAAATGTCTAAACATCTTTACAAAGTAAATAACATATTAATGCAAATTGTATTTGAGGATAACGGTATTCCTCCTCATAGTGAATGTAGCTGAGTATTAGAAAAATTCTACAACCTAAATCGTATCAGATAAACACATAAAGACAGGATGATCACACACAAGGGTACACAAACATATAGCGGGATAATACAAAAGGAAAGGACAGGGTTTGTTGTACTGCAGTATTTTGCATGGAGATCTCCCTTGGTTCATCATTATTCCCAAAAGTCCTATCTATACCTGCTTTCTGTACTTTTTTCGTATTTCTTTCAAAATAATTATTTCTCAGTGCACAATACTCATTTTTGCCAAATCTGTTTCTTATATCTTCTCAATGCGTTTCTTCCAATTCATCGCAACTCATTCTCTTATATAGTCTACCCCCTCTTAAGATAACTTAAATCTACTGAGCTCAGATGCTAAACTAAGGGACGAGGCAATGCAGCAGCACAAAACAATTAACACAAACAGCAATGACAAAAATACAAATGCCAAAGCAAGCAGCATAAATTAGCAGACCAATTGCAATATTACAACTAATATGAGGCAATGAGCAACAAACAAGAAAATAAATCGGTAGTAAACTGGCTTAAAGTAACACAAATTAAAATTCAGTAGCACTATGCCTGGCAAACAGCAGCAGAAAATGAAATACCTAATATGACATAGCTCAAGCAGAAAAAATAGTACACTAAAAATGGCCATGTCTAATACCTATGTCACATCTTAATACTAGAGTGAGGCATCACAATTTATTCTACAAAAGAAATTACCAAGTACTTGAAAAGAAAATTATGAATGCAGTTCCTGTGAAGATAAATGTCGTTTTGTGCTCATTTTTTTTTGAAAAATATTATTTACTCGATCTGTAGACAGAAAATATTTATATTAGTACATCTATAAAATTTTATTTTAACCACTGCTGCAGTGCAGCTAGAAACTAGATATCAAATGAAATAAGCAATGTACAAAGTAAAGCATAGGCACATCATTCAGTAGTCATTATGCATTTCATAAGTTAGTAGAAAAATCTCTCAACTAGAGACACAGTAGTCACAATCAGGTGTATAGACATAAAAATATTTCTCGTCATTTCATTAGGCATTTCAGTAAATCGTAAATTAAGAGCTCCACAGTGTAATCATATGTTATCAAGTTCGACAGTGTCGTTTTTTCGATTCTTTCTACAAAGGAACGTCAATATCGAGGATAATGGCTTTTTTTTTCCACCTGTGCCTTTGGAAGGCACACGTGAATGGCTTTTTTCAAGGCGACTGTCGCCCAGCTGGGTGCCCACGACGCATTAGGTGCAGGTCGTCACTTAACTTTCTTACCGAAATATTTACGACAGCAGTTTTCGCTACAGTGACAGTCTCATACAAAAAAAAAATCAGGTTGATAATTTGCGTTACAAATGTGTAGAAACAAAATCCTATGAATATAACAGTGTTCAAACAATTTTCGCTGGCATTGTGATACATTCACGCATTTACACACATTTCATAACTCTTAAAGTACGATTCTTGGTTTACAACACCCTTTTTCACATATCAGAGTCCCTAAACACTAATCATTAGTCCTTACCTTATTACACATATACATATTCGTCGTCGTAAAAATAACATCAAAACACCTCGGTCAAATCTCAAAAACGTCATAGCTTTATGCAATAATTTCAAAACCTAAAAAAATTCTCTGCTCATGTCAAAAGTGTCATCTGCCTCAAACGCACTTTAAAAATCATGATCCCATACCAAATACATCATTCAAAGCTCTCTTAGTATTACAATGGTTCTGAAAAAATATGAACAGTTTACAAAGTACAGACAAAATACAGTTTCATAAGTGTGAAGTTATCCAACTGTGTAATTGTGTAAACATCTGTCACTGATGTAGTAAAAAGAATGTTTGTTTCTCTGTCAAATAATCAGATAGCTGTGTAATTCTGTGTTAGTGAAATATGGTACCGATGTGTAAAGTTGTATAAGCAAATACCATATTAGCTAGGGCTCCTTGTGCTTGCCAAACACATGGTACACAAAGTGAGTGTGTACCTCCCTGAGGATTAATGTAATTATACCCTCAGGTGTTACAGATTATTGCAATGGAATAAAATGTATCACGGAAAACTTTCTTTGTAATTCAAAAACCTTTAAAAATAAATGTTTTAAGTATAAAAGTAATCACTCAAATACGTGTCCTGTAGCGCTAAATGTGCATCTTGTTGTAAGATAATCTCTGTGCAAGTGTCGTAGTTGTTGTCCTCCGAAAGCTGAGTTCTGCAGAAGTCAATGTACTTACCTCATGATAAACAAAAGTGAAATGCTTTGCGTATAGATATCTTAGTTATTACGCTTATTGTTGTGATGAAGAAATTACTGTGCTGTAACATATTGTTGTGCTACGGAAAAGGCTGTCTCATTGTAGCTATACCACAAAAGTTACTACTAAAACATGTTTTACTTTCCAGAATAATTCTGAAAATCTGTGCAGATATAAAACAGATACAGCGCAAAAGCAACATTGTAAATCGTCACTCATTAGTAGCGTCGTGATAAAATCGTGTAGCTGTCACATAAACTAACCACTGTCTCATCTGGTATCTCACAGAAAGTACTTTAAATCCAGAATGTATTTTCAAGTAAACCAAAATGTTGCATTAGAATCTCATTAGCAGTACATGTTCTAAGTATGTAAGCCTTATGGTCGTTACGTAATCGAGCAACTAACAAGCAAGAATCTACACGCACAATAACACTGTGTTTGTTCACAATAACAATGCATTCTTAATTTCTGTTTAAATAAGTTCTCTTGGTTCTTGATTGGATATTTAACTTCAAACATTGTTGCATGGTAACAGTTTCTAAGTCTGACAATGCATACTAGTAATGTAAAGTGAAAAGTTATATGGCAAAGACAAAGTTAAAAAGCAGATTATCTTTCAATAAATGGTTTTACATGTGAAATGTGGTGTAAACCTTTACTCTTCCTAGTACGCAGAGTTTCAACTTTAACGCAATTATCATGTGGTATACATCGGTAAAGAATAGTGGAATTTTTCTTCTCAAGGTTAGCGTCTATGTTATTTTTCTCTGAGCCAGCCAGCGCGCGCGGCTGCCTGCGGTGCGAGTCATTGTCTGTCTCTTTGTTGGCGCGCGCCGTTATTGGGATTAGGAGACCGAACTTCTAAAAATTCACCGTGACGAGAGGGCCCTGCCCTGTTTGAAGCTCGCCAGTTCTGATGGAATTCAGGTTTGTCGTTTTGTTGGTAGTTTAAATAGTTTCTTGTTTGTCGGTCATGTGGTGGAGAATTCCTCCCTGAATCGTAACTGCGCGCTGAACTGTTGCGTCTGAAAGTATTCTGCCTCCCTCGATAATAATAGTTCTGGTTACCATATTGTCTGTTTCTATGCTTGTGTCTGTCACATTCATTACTACGGAAACGCGATCTTTCTCTGTAACTATTATTACTCTGCCAGTGGTTTTCATACGGGTGCTGTCTGTTTTGGTCACGATTTACATTGTAAGAATAGCCTTGTCGTGTCCATTTATTATTTCTGTCATCGCGGAATTGTGACAGATGTGACCTGTAATTGTTGTACTCCTGTTTTCTCGTTCCGCGATTGTCAGTGTCAATTTCCAGTTCTTGTAACAGTCCCTGAAAAGCTTCAATGTCGTCTTTGCAACGTCCTGCTAAAATAATATGTCGTAAATGTTCAGGCAGTTTGATTAAGCAAATGCGGATGAGTTCTGAGGGGCTGTATGGGTTTGAAAGATACTGATTCTTATGCAACATGTCTTCAAAATATTTGACAAGACTGGAAAATTCAGATTGTTCAAAGTGTTTCATCATCATGATGCTATGTTTTACTCGGTCTTGTGTAGCTTGAGACCAATATCCTGAGAGGAAGGCATGGTAAAATTCTCCTTCACTGTGACAATCGTGAATGACCGATCGCATTCTTACAGCTGGTTCATCCTCTAAGTAGCCACACATAAATTCTAACCTGTGCTCCAATGACCAGTTGGGAGGAAAACCATGAAAAAATT
The DNA here is from genome assembly GCF_023864345.2 of Schistocerca serialis cubense. NCBI lineage: Eukaryota > Metazoa > Arthropoda > Insecta > Orthoptera > Acrididae > Schistocerca > Schistocerca serialis. Next base: position 890,913,364 of record NC_064640.1, read on the forward strand.
GATGGAGCCATGCTTGTGGATGAATGTCGTTGCCAGAATTCTTAAATGTTTTGAATTTATGTGTAGTAATGAACAGCTTATAGTCAAAGTCATCATGTCGGCGAGTCGCATATCGGTCATTGTTACGTCGTTTCGGCGGTTCCATCTCAAAATTCGGTGCACCTTGCCAATTTCTTTCATAATTTCCGAAATGCCCTGTGTTGTTATTTTGCGGCTTTTCCATATTTCTAAGTCCCTCTTCCCGTCTTGGAGCGCGAGTGTCCTCTGAAATACGTAATTCTTGTATTACCTGTGTCAGCTGGTCTTGTACTTCCCGGATTTCTCTATGGTGTTGCGTATTAATTTGATTCAGATTTTGTTTCAGTTTCCTAATTTGTTCGCTCTCTTCTGTGTCATTAAAGACTACCGGTTTTGTGTCATTCAGATTATCATCTACCTTCGTAGATAAGTTAGTGAACTGATCCGAAAGTTCGGCTACTTTCTCCGATAGTGTACTTATTTCCTCAGTGTGTTTTTCTGAACCAAGTTTCAGAGTGTCCATTTGTGTTGAAATCGTATCTACTGTGTCCTTTAAGTTCTCTTGAGTTTTTGCAATTTGCGTAACCGAATCGGTAGATGCAACTGAGTCAATTTTAGCTTGCAAGGTGTCGTGATTTTCATGAACAATAGTTTGCAGTTCTTTTATGGCTGCTTCATGATTCTGTAATGCATTTTCATGACGCGAAAAAATAGGTTGGAAATGCTCACAAATTTGTGTTTTTACGTCATTACAGACTTTTTGACATTTCGATTCGATGTTATGTAACTCAGTAGTTAAATCTTCACGTGTTTGTTCAAGCGTGGTGTCTAACTTTTTAAGATTTTGTTCCATTGTGTCTAACTTTTGAAGCTTTTGCTGTGTTTGTCTCTGATTTTGTTCCATTGTGTCTAACTTTTGAAGATTTTGTTCCATTCTGTCTAACTTTTGTAGCTTTTGCTGTGTTTGACTCTGATTTTGTTTCATTTGTTGCATTAATTGCAATAATAATGTATTAGTGTCTGGAATCTGTTCCTCTATGCTTTTCGGCAGTGCATTTGCACCGGCAACATTCACATTTTGACAAGCAGAAAATGTGTCTTGACTTATTTGAGAAAACGGTGAGGACCCAAAACCTGAATCTACAGTATTTGCAAGATTGTGTCCTGTCATTTCGTATTCCTGAGGCGAGCTGTTGCCGACCGATCGAACGATAATGCTTCCCTGTTCACTACTTGTTTCACTGTCTACACCATTATTTGCCGCCCGCTCCATTTCCCTATGCACAATTACCAAATTACTACTTTGAACATTAGTTAATTCATTACTCTGCGGCGCTAACACACTGCTTTCGTCTTCACTGTCATTTCTCAGTTTACTTTGGAGCCTAGTATTACGTTTTTCACACGCCATTATTGTCACATTATTTCACACGATAACACAGAAAAGCACAATTTGAAGAGCAAAAATAAGAGAACACATTAACATAGCACTGAAAATAATATGTAGTTAATTGCAAACGCAGCTGCGAAATACTTGGTGCAAATCTACATGCATGCCACAAGTGTTTTACTGTACAACAATGAAAAACTGCAACTACAAAGGAGATTTTCTCTACAATTACGCGCTAGCAATAAACAAAAGCTACACTAATTACACTAACTACAAGAAAAAATCAGAAGATTCCAGTGAGGTATCCTCGGCTAAGGGTCGACATATGGGAACGTCCCCTTAGAAGAATTATACACGACTGTCCTTAACTTGACACACAATATTTTTTAGCGCAACGCAATCTGACTTTCAAAAATCCCTACAAAAGAATGGCCCTGACTAACATTAACCTATACGTTTCACAAATCACTTACCTCACAAAAATCTTGGTTACTCGAACTACTGCAATACAGCGAGCACCACTACTGCCAGCTAAATAAAAGATTCAAACTACGGAAGGCACTAACTACTGATAGGGATAGTTAGCAAATGAAAGATATTAATAGAGAACAAACAATGTATTTACGTCAATAGTCGTAATATATATAGCAGTTCATGACAAATTACAAAACTCCGCCATCTCTCTCCCCACATCCACCACTGCTGGCGGCTCACCTCCAACTGCGCAACGCTACGCACTGTTCACATCCAACTGCCCAACACTACAATGGCGAGTATTACAACAATGCAAAGCAGCCACAGACTGCACACAGCACAGCCAGTGATTTTCATACAGAGGTGGCGTTACCAATAAAAAAACCTAAACAGCCTACTTACAGAGTGATACTGTAATAATGGTACAAACTTTCGGCGATGATGGAGAAAGGTAAATGTAACAATCTGAGGGTAAAGGACCCTGTTCCTGAAACGTCAGTCGTAAGTTATAAGCGAAAGTAGCTCTGATACCTTTGACATTGGACGTCTTTCACTGCAATCTCTTTGCTTTTCTTATTTTAGGAGGTGGTAGTACGAACCGAAACAAGAAAAAATTGTCTAAAGTGCATACCGTAAGAGCTATTGAAGACTTGTTTAGTGGAAGAGGTGTTTCACAGTATCAAGGATGAAAAAGTACTCATTGCCCTGACTTCAAGCCTATTGTTACTGGCCCATTCTTAGAGGTGTCAAAGATTTTCGCTTATAAATTTCGACTAGGGTCCCTTACCTCAATTTCATACACTTACTCTTCTCCATCATTTCTGAAAGTTTGTACCATCATCACGGAATCGCCGTGTAGGTAAAAATAAGTTATGAGGCACCCACCGTGGATGTGGGGAGCGGGGGGGGGGGGGGGGGGGGGAGGAGGAAGAATAGGCTTGAACACGATGGTGTGGTAGATCATAACACTTGTTCCACGCCTCTACAATGGGGTGATAGATAGCTGCGAAAGAAATTAAGTTGTTGGCACAAAGATAAAAGCATAGAGCATTTCACTGCGATTGTCATCTAATGGGTCTGTGTTGTGAGTGAGGTACAGAGGTGTTGGTGCTGCTCACCTGAAGTTCAGCAATTCTTTCACAGGCAAACATTGCGTTATACTCTCAAGTAGTAGTAGTAGTAGTTGTTGTTTAAGAATGAGCAGCATACGGACAGTCTTGGCAAATTCTCCAGCCGACTTCCCACCTATGCTGTCTTCTTATAACTCGATAATTCGCGTCTGAATGTTTTGGTAAGTTAGAGGCATCGTTCATGTGAAAATGTCAAGATGTATTCGAGGAGAGTTCTGGCCCAAAGTATGTCATCAGTATCATAATCGATGAATCAAGAGTTTTCCACATACCCCCACCCCTGAACACACTAACAAAGACCAATTTTCATATGTATAAAATGGCGGGACATTCAAATATTGGTGGGGAATTCCAAATTGACCAATTGAGCTGTTGTGGAAGTAGGGTTATTGTTGTCCTAAGTAAAACGGCGGGGGGAGGGGGGAGATTCAAGAAGATGCATTGTCACGCTGCTTGACTTGTAGTGCTAGGACAGAGTGTCTCGGACTTCGAATACTGGTGCAGTGTTGCTATGACGTCAGAATAGATGGCCGACCTGGAACAGTAGGGGGAGGAAATCCAAAACTCTGAATACTGGGGCAGGCTTTATGACATCTGAATCCTGAATCCGGGCATCTAGGCCGACCTGGAATATTGGCCCAGAGCTGGGATACTCGCCTTGGTTCTATGACATCTCAATCCTGCTCAGACTGTCGTGCTATTTTTAACAGTGTGGAATTCCGGCAGATTGGCCACAATCCAAGTTCCGGAATACTTGCACTATGACATCTGAGACAAAAGATGTTTGTGCTGGTCTAGTCCTATCTGTTGAGCTACTTGACATGGTTTCCTCGGCTACTATTCACTCAGGGTTCTGTGGTCACTGCTTCTCCTAACTCTAGGTTTAGTTCTTCCCACTTTATACTGTAACATCACACTGGGAGCGAAATGCTCTCACACAGAGGTGTATGGCTACTTACAGAATTTCTGCGTACTGCTTCTCTTAACTCCAATTCATCTAACTTGCCGTAGAGTTGCACCGGTGACAGTTCTGTCCACAAAGACCTCATATGTATACCGTTCCTTCAACTACGTCACACTAAGTGGAGTAATCGGTGCAGCCACACCCCTTGTCTAAGTTTGACTCTGCATGTGCTATGTTTAAAACAACTGCAGAGAGTAAGATGGTAAGAATTCATCTTCGTTGAAGCAAACATATCAGGTCTGAGAGTGGTAGCCACGTTCATGATTGAGAAGTCCTCCCACTCCCCCCGCACCACTGCTGACGTCGAAACACAGGATCGCAGGGCTTGCCGTGCTGCATAGACCATGAGGGTCTCGCATTAAAAATGATGGGAAACATGAAAACGCTCGTACTTTAAACTGACAGGCAAGGGGTAACAGAAGTGGAAATGAGTGATGAATGCTGAGACTCACTTCAGAGTAGCCCCAGCCAACTCTACTCAATAAGGAATGAGAGGAATGCTAGGACAGCTAGTGAGAACCACTGGATGGAAATAAAAACAAATAAAATGGACATTTGTTGTCCTGACGGCAGATACTTGCACATGGGCTCTGAAGCAACAAAAAAAATAGAATAATGATGATGATTATTATTATTTCGGGTGCCATGCTTGTAAAATTCACCACAAAAATAAACTGTGTAAATTGTGGGTTGATTGGACTATTCCTGTTAACTGACAATAACGTAACCATCAAAACCCCATGTTCCCCATGTGTCCCCCCCCCCCCAGGAGGCTTGCCACTATTTGGCGGGTTCATGCTTGGCTACCACGAGGTCCCAGCCTTTTGAGCATCTTGGCCCTTCCATGATGCATGTCTGTCCTCTTGTTACTCTTTTTACCCTCCCATGGAGAACATGTCTGGGGTATTTGAAGTGGACTGACAAGGCAGCCAGTCCACAGTGACGGGTAGCCGAAAGAAAGGCACGCGTACACACACACGCCGACGGGCGTCAAGTACTGGAACAGGCTACGTAATTAATGCTATGAAGAAAAGTACGTAGCTGGATTAATACTTATCTTTAATCAATCATTGTGGTACATCGCTCTTGACTATACACAGGAGACTTTAATTACAATCACTGTAAGGCTAATGGCGCCTTGCTAGTTCGTAGCCATTAACTTAACTGAAGGCTATTCTGTCTCTCGGCAAATGAGAGAGAAAGGCTTCATACATCTAGTCGCTAGCTAGGTCTTCGTACAACTGGGGCGAGTGCTTGGTCGTATCACGAGACCTGCCTTGTGGTGGCGCTAGGTCTGTGATCACACAGTGGCGACACGCGGGTCCGACATGTACTAAATGGACCGCGGCCGATTTAAACTACCACCTAGCAAGTGTGGTGTCTGGCGGTGACACCACATTCCTCCCCCGCAAATCGGCGAACGGTCGTAAGATAAGGCTACCGCCCGCCGTGGGGAGGACCCCATGTTGACGTATGCGATGAGGTGGGGAGCCTAACAACAGGCGAGGCTGTGCCACCCGCACCCGGCCATTCGGTCCGAGGGGAGCTAGGAAACGCCTGAAAACCTAGTCCAGGGTGCACGTCAACATGCGGTGTATGCGCCCGTAAAGAAACAGGAGGGGCCGAAGGGTCGACCTCCATTGCGTCGGGGTAGCCGACGCGCGATGACGTCATGTGGTCCGGAGCGGGCGGGAGTTCCATGGCGGAGGACAGCTGGTCACGGGAAGCGATCGGCGGCGCGTGACCCTGGGAGGCGCTTGGCGGCTGCAGCGAAGCGTCGAATGCGGGCGGCGCCGGCGGGAGAACAGGCGGCGGCGGCGGCGGCGGCGGCTGCTGCTGCGGCGGCGCGTCGCCATGGGGCAAAATGGAAGGCATCGTCGGTAACACCTGGAGATGAGGCGAGCCAGTAGATGGGTCCCCAGGGCGCTGACCGGACGGCACCGTCGCTGAAAGCAGACGGGGAGCGGCAGAACCCGTGCGACGACAGAGGCGCAGCTGATTGAGATGCCGACGCACCTCACCAGAGGCCCCCAAAACCAAATACATCGCGCGGCCGAGGCAGCGAAGAATGCGCCCTGCGGGCCAACGCCGTGAACCTCGATAGTTGCGATAAAATACAACGTCGCCTGGAGCAAAAGCAGGAGTCTGCCGCTGCAAAGGAACCTGATGCGGCGGATGCAGCAAAGACATCAAGGTGCGATGAGGACGACCGTGGAGCAACTCAGCCGGCGAGCGACCATCTCAGGGCTGAGAGCGATACGAAGACAAAAAGAGCAACAATGCGTCCTCCCGAGAATGCGACTCTTTCAATTTCAACATCTGTGACTTGAAAGTCCGGACCAATCGTTCAGCGGCACCGTTTGACTGAGGCGAAAACGGCGCAGATGTCAGATGTTGAATACCATTGGCCTGGCAGAATGACTGAAAGTCTGCGGACATGAATTGTGGGCCATTGTCGGAAACAATAGTCTGCGGAAGACCTTCAATACAAAAGATAGCAGACAACGCTTCGATGGTTGCGGTGGACGTCGTGGAAGACATCCGGACAACAAAAGGAAAATTACTGAAGGCATCGACCAGAACCAACCATCGAGCATTCCAGAATGGACCAGCAAAATCAATGTGCAAGCGTTGCCAAGGGGAAGTGGCTTTTGGCCATGCAAAGACTTTCCGCGGCGGTGCGGATTGTTGTTCGGCACACGCGGGGCAAGAAGAACACATATTCGTAATCGCAGCATCGATTCCGAACCAAGTACAGTGCTGACGAGCAAGTTGTTTCGTTCGCACTATACCCCAATGTCCTTGGTGAAGAAGCCGTAAAACAGAGGACTGTAACGAACGTGGGACCACGACTCTGGACTGATCATTATCAGAACGCAACAACAAAACACCACGTCGAACAAAGAGTCTCTCCTTGTGAGCAAAAAATCGGCGAACCAACGGATCCTCGATCCGAGACTTTGACAAGGGCCATTGCATAGCAACAAAACGCAAAACAGTAGCAAGGACAGGGTCAGCAGCTGTGGCTGTAGCTACACGACGAAAATCAATCGGAAACGATTCGACCACTTCATCGGTTTCCGAATCAATGAACATGCAAGCAAGTTCGGAAGAATCGAATGCTTTATCCTCAGCAACAGGCAAACGGGACAACGCATCGGCGTTTCCGTGCTTAGCAGTGGACCGATACGAGATATCGTAGCGGTACTGCGAGAGAAAAATAGACCAGCGAATGAATTTCTGCGCTGTACGTGGAGGTACAGGCTTGTTTGGATGAAAAAGCGATGTCAAAGGTTTGTGGTCTGTGATGATGGTAAAGTGACGACCATACAAGAAATCATTGAACTTAGTAACACCAAACACGAGAGCCAAAGCTTCTTTCTCTATCTGCGAGTAATTTCTTTGCGCAGACGAGAGCAATTTGGACGCAAAGGCAATAGGGCGATCATGCGAGCCTACTTTGTGCGCAAGCACAGCACCGATCCCGAAATCCGATGCATCTACCATCAACAAAAGGGGTTTCTGGGGATCGAAAGGCGTGAGGCAAGTATTAGAAAGCAACGCCGATTTCAACTGGCGAAAGGCGCGTTCGCATTCCGTCGTCCAGACGAACGGAACACCTGTACGGCGTAAGCGATGAAGCGGAGCTGAAATGGAAGAGGCATTGCGCACATTCACTTACACCTTGTGATGCTATATCCTTTAACGGTCGTACGACCGCATCACGCAATGCGTGGGGAACATTGCGCGCTCTGAAAAATTTCGGTTGCGCGTTTACTTTCAGTTCCAAATGTGCTTCATAGTTTTTAGCGCAACCTAAGCCCGGTGCAAAAATGTCTGCAAATTCGTCGCATAAGCGAGAAACACTGTCTGAAGGCACAGTTTGATTCACTGATAGGACCTGATTTACTATAGACGTGTTAAACAACTGAAATAAATCTAAACCAAACAAGTTCACTGCAGAAGAAGAACGAAGAACGTAAAATGACACAAGTTTTGTTTGTCCCTTGTATGTTGCAAGAAGGCTGCACTGTCCTAACACAGGAATTTTCTGTCCGGAATATGTGGTTAGCTTAACATTTGCGGAACGCAACGGAGGTTTGCCCAGTTGTTTGTACGTGTCGTGATTGAACAATGAAACTGCAGCTCCGGTATCGAGCTGGAATGGTATCACTTTGCCTTCAAAGTCTAAGTCCACAAAAAGTTTATTGTCCTGCTGACGACAAGAGCGACTGTCTCGTGCAATTTGAACAGACACTGGTACAGAAGCACTTGCTAATTGACGTGATTTCCGGCGACGTCGACGCACACTTTTTGTGGGACGAACACAGTCACTGTTAGAAAGAGTGGCACTGGACGAAGCGGAATTAACGACATGAATGTCCATGGGCGAAGGTCCACGAGCCTGAGTGTCCTTGGTTCGATTCCGGCGCGAAGCAAAGGGCCTGGAATGATTGTGATTGTCTGATCTGAGCTTTTTCAGGCAAACACTTTGAACATGTCCTTTCCTATTGCAGAAAAAGCAAATAGCTTGGCGTGACGGGCAATGTTCACGCGAATGTCTAGTAGCACACCGCGGGCATGATTTCACTGCATTGGTGGGCTGGCGCGGCACATCTGGCTTAGCGCGCGGCGGCAGCTGCGCTTGTTTGCGCGAGGGCAGTTGACCGGGCCGCGCAGCTCGCCCGGCGGGCCGGTTAATGTTACACACTGCTGGCGAAGTTTCAAAAGATTACTGAGCACAGTCAAGTGTGTCTTGTCTATCTAATATGTCGATCACTTGTTGAAGGGAGGGATTTACTAGTTTCAAAATTTGCTCCCGTATGCGAACATCAGAAACGCTCCGTGCAATTGCATCACGCACCATTGTATCTGAATAAGAAAGACCACAGTCACAGTCAAAGGCACAGTCCCTAGTAAGTCCTTGCAACGTTGCTACCCACTCCCTATTAGTTTGACCGGCCGTACGTTTTGTACGAAAAAACGTATACCGTTTTGCAACCACATTAACTGTTTCTTTGAAATAGGCATCTAAAGCAGACAAAATTTCCTCGTAGGACAGAGTTGCTACGTCGCGTCGGGGAAACAATTTCACTATCACACGGTAGGTGGACACACCGACACAAGAAAGCAAAAACGGCTGCCGCTCATTACCTTGAATTCTGTATGCGGCGAGGTGGATGGCAAACTGGCGGGACCATTCCCGCCAAGTCTCGTGGTTCGGGTCGTAGTGCCTAAAAGGCGGTGCAACGGCAGGTTGTGGCTGCGGTATCGGTGAAGCGGCGGCGGCCGCATCGGTTTGAATGGCACGTTGACCCTGGACGAACTGTCCAAGGGCATCCAATAACGCCTGCGTCTGCTGATTCTGCAAGCGATAAATTTCGGACAGTACATCTGGCGAAGCCATGACACAAGTAAATGTAAGCAATCAGAAAGAATACTTTAACTCGTCGCCAATGAAGTGGACTGACGAGGCAGCCAGTCCACAGTGACGGGTAGCCGAAAGAAAGGCACGCGTACACACACACGCCGACGGGCGTCAAGTACTGGAACAGGCTACGTAATTAATGCTATGAAGAAAAGTACGTAGCTGGATTAATACTTATCTTTAATCAATCATTGTGGTACATCGCTCTTGACTATACACAGGAGACTTTAATTACAATCACTGTAAGGCTAATGGCGCCTTGCTAGTTCGTAGCCATTAACTTAGCTGAAGGCTATTCTGTCTCTTGGCTAATGAGAGAGAAAGGCTTCGTACATCTAGTCGCTAGCTAGGTCTTCGTACAACTGGGGCGAGTGCTTGGTCGTATCACGAGACCTGCCTTGTGGTGGCGCTAGGTCTGTGATCACACAGTGGCGACACGCGGGTCCGACATGTACTAAATGGACCGCGGCCGATTTAAACTACCACCTAGTAAGTGTGGTGTCTGGCGGTGACACCACAGTATTATTGGCAATGTTCCACATTCATGAATGAGATTTTCACTCTGCAGCGGAGTGTGCGCACACTCCGCTGCAGATTGAAAATCTCATTCTGGAAACATCCCCCAGGCTATGGGTAAGCCACATCTCCGCAATATCCTTTCTTTCAGGAGTGCTAGTTCTGCAAGGTTAGCAGGAGAGCTTCTGTAAAGTTTGGAAGGCAGGAGACGAGGTACTGGCAGAAGTAAAGCTGTGAGGACGAGGCGTGAGTCGTGCTTGGGTATCTCAGTTGGTAGAGCACTTGCCCGCAAAAGGCAAAGGTCCCGTTTTGGAGTCTTGGTCCGGCACACAGTTTCATCTTCCACATTGTCGGTCAATGACATAAGTATAGCCTCACCCCTGTTTTTTCGTTCCCTTTTTCTTTCTTTGTTTCCCTTCTCCTGTCGTTTCTCCACTTCGCCGTTTGAGGTTCCTCTTTTTCTTCTCCCTTCCTGTGCGCTCCTGACAGCTCGCCGAAACGTCTGACACGTAACAGGTGACTGGGTAACGAGTAATTCCCAGCCCCAGGTCGACAGGTAGGGTTCGCACGTACCCCCTGGTACAGACCAGGCCCAGGGAGACTACCTTCCCAAATTGCTGATTGGTCCCTTGTGAATGGGACCCCCAGTCGGAAGGAGTGCGCCATTGGAGACACTGGCAATCATGGGGTATTTTCTCGCAATGAGCCAATCATTCTCACACTCAACGTCTACGAAACATAAATGGAATGAGGCTAACGATTCAAAGACTCTTCCAGTTGCACCATCGTTCCTGATGGCTTCACGTACTGCTGACACAGTCCTTCAAAACTGTAAATCTCTTTCTTATTCTGAAAGGTGCTGATGCTATTGCCGGCCCTCTGAAATCCTGCTCTCGTTTATGGAATGGCACTTTGCTTTTGGAGACTACTTCTGATTCTCAAGCACAACAACTGCTTGTCACTTCACTTCTCCACTCCTATTCTGTTAGTGTCGAGGCCCATAGAACTCTGAATTATTTCCATGCTATTATTTACATTAGGCTGCTCGACGTCTGATCGAGGCCGAAATCCTATCTTACCTCTCTGATCATGGTGTCATTCCTGTCTATCAGATGCTGGAAAAGGTAGATTCCTCTTTAGTGCCCACCTGCATTCTTGTGCTCACCTTTGATAGAGTAGTGCGTCCATCCAAGATCAAAGCAAGCTATGAAATTATCACAGTCCGACTGTACATTCCAAACCCGATGCGCTGCTACCAGTGTCTTCGTTTCACACACACTAGAACATCTTGTCGCCACCCAGCCAAATGTGTAACCTCTGGTAGGGATGCGCACGAGGCCATTGACTACCTCCTCCTCCCCGCTGTATCAACTGCAATGACAGCCATGCCACCTCCTCTCGGGATTTTCCTGTGTATCTTGATGAGTGGGCTGAACAGGAGACCCGGATAAAGTAAAAGGTGCCATACCCAGCCGCTCGCAAGTTATTGGCTAGTCGAAAACCCTGCGTTCTCCAATGTGGTACTTATACAGGGCTATTACAAATGATTGAAGCGATTTCATAAATTCACTGTAGCTCCAATCATTGACATATGGTCACGACACACTACAGATATGTAGAAAAACTCATAAAGTTTTGTTCGGCTGAAGCCGCACTTCAGGTTTCTGCCGCCAGAGCGCTCGAGAGCGTAGTGAGACAAAATGGCGACAGGAGCTGAGAAAGCGTATGTCGTGCTTGAAATGCACTCACATCAGTCAGTCATAACAGTGCAACGACACTTCAGGACGAAGTTCAACACAGATCCACCAACTACTAACTCCATTCGGCGATGGCATGTGCAGTTTAAAGCTTCTGGATGCCTCTGTAAGGGGAAATCAACGGGTCGGCCTGCAGTGAGCGAAGAAACGGTTGAACGCGTGCGGGCAAGTTTCACGCGTAGCCCGCGGAAGTCGACGAATAAAGCAAGCAGGGAGCTAAATGTACCACAGCCGACGGTTTGGAAAATCTTACGGAAAAGGCTAAAGCAGAAGCCTTACCGTTTACAATTGCTACAAGCCCTGACACCCGATGACAAAGTCAAACGCTTTGAATTTTCGGCGCGGTGGAGATCAGGATCAGCAATTCATGTCATGGCCTTCACGCTCTCCCGACTTAACCCCATGCGATTTCTTTCTGTGGGGTTATGTGAAAGATTTAGTGTTTAATCCTCCTCTACCAAGAAACGTGCCAGAACTGCGAGCTCGCATCAACGATGCTTTCGAACTCATTGATGGGGACATGCTGCGCCGAGTGTGGGAGGAACTTGATTATCGGTTTGATGTCTGCCGAATCACTAAAGGGGCACATCTCGAACATTTGTGAATGCCTAAAAAAACTTTTTGAGTTTTTGTATGTGTGTGCAAAGCATTGTGAAAATATCTCAAATAATAAAGTTATTGTAGAGCTGTGAAAGCACTTCAATCATTTGTAATAACCCTGTAGTTCTGTTCTTGTTACTGCTCGCTCAAATTCAGCTCTGAAGTTGTGAAATCGCCCAGTGTCGAGGTAGCATTGCCAATACCTCATCCAGCTGTGCAACAAGCCATCAAACTGTCGCCTCAAGGGGCGAAGCCACTCCTACATCCCTCCAACCAAACAACACCTGAGTGTTCCTCTGCTAACCAAAAGGCTCGAAGTCCAACAAAGGCAGCCATCGATGTGACACCCTTTCATATCTTCCTCCTTATGACTCTCCTCCAATGGAACGTTTGTGGCCTTCGGTCCCACAAAGAGGATTTACGGCTGCTTTTAGTGTCGCAGTATCGCCTTGCACTCTGCCTTCAGGAAATAAAATTGCGTCTTCTCGACTGATTTGAGCTTTCACATTTCTTACCGGTTCGTTTTCAACTTCCCCCTGAGACAGGTATTCCATCTCATGGAGGCGTCTTGCTGCTCATACGGGATGACGTTCATTGTCAACCCATCTCCCTGACTATCCATCTTCAAGCTGTTGCAGTTCGCCTTTTCCTTCCTTACCTGACTTTTTCCCTCTGTACCATTTATGTCTCTCCATCATTCGATGTCACCAGGGCGGACTTCCATCAGCTTATCGGGCAGCTACCTCCGCCATTTGTGCTACTAGGTGACTTTAATGCGCATCATCCCCTTTGAGGTTCTCCCAGAACCTGTCACAGAGGTTCCCTCTTGGCTGATCTTCGTAATCAGCTCAACCTCCTCTGTCTTAACACTGGAGCACCCACATTCCTTTCTGACTCCTCACACACCTATTCCCATTTGGACCTATCCTTATGCACTGCCCAGCTTGCCCGTCGTCTTGAGTGGTCCATTCTTTCTGACACCTACTCGAGCGACCATTTCCCATGTGCTATCCGTTTGATGACTTCTACCCCACCTGGGTGCACACCCAAATGGCAGCTTACTAAGGTTGACTGACTGCTTTACTCCTCCCTGGCGACCTTCGAAGAACAAGATTTCCTCAGTTGTGATGACCAGGTGGAATATCTCACAAACGATATACTTACTGCTGCAGAACATTCCATTCCTTGCACTTTCTCTTTACCGCACCGTGTCCCAGCCCCTTAGTGGACTGAAGCATTCCACGATGCAATGCACGCAGAGACGTGCTCTCCGTGTTTTTAACCATCATCTACGATGAAAAACTGCATTAATTATAAACGGATGCGTGCAAAGTGTCGTCGCGTTCTTTGGGGTAGCAAAAAAGGTAGCTGGATTTCATTCACTAGTTCTTCTAACAGTTCCACCCCTTCCTATATCATGTGGACCAATCTCTAGCGGCTCTCTAGGACCAAGAGCCGTTCGCCAATTTCTGGCCTGACAGTAGCAGACGATGTCATCATGGACCCTATTGCTACCTCTAACACCTTGGTCCGCCATTTTGCGAAACTTTCGAGCTCTTCTCACTATGACCCTGCCTTCCTCCATCGGAAACGAACGGAGGACGCTTGGGCGATACCCTTCTCTTCCCAGAATCGTGAGTGCTACAATACCGCCTTTACTATGAGGGAGCTAGATCATGCTCACAGTTCACCCCTGCCTCAGGGCCAGACGCTGTCCACATTCAGATGTTGCAGCACTTTTCTATTGCAGTCAATCACTTTCTCCTTAACACGTAAAGCCACATCTTGTCAGAGGGCACATTTCCCAGACGGTGGCGTGAAGCCACCGTCATACCCGTACCTAAGGCCGGTAAGGATGAAAACCTTCCTTCTCGCTACCGTCTCATCTCTCTCACCAGCTGTGTTTGCAAGGTTATGGAATGTATGATCATGCTTGGCTGGTATGGCGGCTCGAGTCTCGCAATTTACTAACGACTGCATAGTGTGGATTTCGAGCGCACCGTTTTTAGTTGACCATCTCATTACTTTGTCCACCCATGTCATGAATGGTTTTCTGCGAAAATCCCAGACTGTGGCCGTGTTTTTAGATTTGTGGAAGGCCTACGACACCTGCTGAAGAACTGGTACCCTCCCTACTCTTTATACATGGGGTTTTCGTGGCCACCTGCACTGTTTCCGTCAGGAATTTTTGAAAGACCAAGTTTTGAATGTGCGTGTGAGTTCTACCTTGTCGGACATCATTATCCAGGAAACCGGTGTGCGTCCTGAGCGTCGTCCTCTTTGCTATCGCCTGTTGCTCTTCCGTTCGTTGAAACTACGAAGTTCCTGGGGCTCATGCTCGATAGGAAACACTTCTGGCCCTCCCATATGTCTTACCTGGCAGCCCGCTGTACACGGTGCCTCAGTGTCCTACGTGTCCTCAATGATATTTCCTGAGGTGCAAATGAAACCGCCCTCCTCCGTTTGTACCAGTCCCTTGTCCGTTCGAAACTAGACTGTGTGTGCTTTGTTTCTGCGTCTGCAGTCCGTCCCTGCTAAGCCGTCTCAATACCTTTGTGTACATTGATGGTTTTCAGACTGACAGTGGTGTCGGATGTGCCTTCGTCATTGCCGCCCACGTCTTTCGATATCGGCTTCCGGCAAACTGCTTAGTATTTACAGCCGAGCTCTTCGCACTGTATGAGACCACGAAGTACATCCGGCGACACAGTTGTGTCTTCTGCTCAGATTCTCTCCGCGTGCTTGAAAGTCTATGTGCACTGTACACAGCCCATCTCTTAGTGCCACTTGTCCACGAGAACTGTCACTTTCTCACTCTTGGTGGAGCCACTGTGATGTTTATGTGGGTTCCTGGTCATGTCGGTCTGCCAGGAAACGAGGCTTCTTACGCTGCTGCCAAAGCTGCGGTCATCATACGTCAGTCCTCGTCTCTTAACTCCTGTCTGTCTTTGTGTTCTATAATTTGGACTTAGGCGTGTATGACGCCAGTTCTTTTTGCGCCCTTAAACAATACAAAACAAACACCCTGCTGTCAAACATGCGAACTTACGTGCAGAAGCCATGTAGCATCGACAATTGAGAATGAAACACACCTATAGTTATTTACAACGCGAGTTGTACCCATGACAACGTGACAAATATAAATGATGAAGAACAGTGACATCTTACGAGAGTGAAAGGGCGCGTAGCATTATTCACGCCATTTCAACACGAAAAACTGTTACCAGTTTCAGACGCTAGAACACAGCACATCCTGTCGATATGGTCCAGAAACTACAAGCGAATAGAGCCCTGACCCTTCGTGTAACGGGGAGGTATGATGCTCCCATACTGCACGTATAAATCAGGCAGTGCAGTGCGGAGCGCCCATCCCTCTAACACAGTAAAGTATTTCGGCCTAACTCTCGACAGGAAACTATCATGGAACACACATCTCCAACACAACACAAACCCCGAAACTGACTAAAATTGCTAAATCTACTAACAGACCTGGGGTCTACATCCTTCTACCATTCTCCTCAAGCATAAATCCATCCTAACCTATGCTAACGTTTCCTGTATCTCTGCCTCACCTAAATTCTATGTCACTTGAAATCCTGGAAAGTTACGCACTGCGCCTCAGGTTCCGCATCCGCGTATTTTCCCCAACGCGCATCCTGTATCAACTCATCCACTTCCCACACCGTCTTCTCTTCCTAGAGCACCTTCGGATCCGATACATTAATAGCAAAATTCAGTTCCGGCACCCACTCAAGGTACCCTGCTGCGCCACTACACCTATATTCCACCTTCCACGCACCTCCATGCCTTACCCATCCTCTCCCGTGGTAATTTTAACCAACTCTCCCTCCCCAACGATGAAATCCGCCCCAAGATAGACCCCTCTTCCCAGCCCTAATCACAACGCTCCACCTCACACCATCCTTCAATTTTCTCCTTCCCCCTTTACCCACCCTGCCGACTTTCTGTTGCTACCAACGATTCTACAAGGCCCCATCGTCATATTGATCATCGCACTTTCATCACGACAATTTTTTCGTGTGTCACCTCGCATCACCATTACACTATGATATCCTTCATGTTCAGGAGTTGACTGTATTTTAACAGTAATTTAAAACCGTCAAACGAGTTTTAAAACTATCGGTATTGTCATCTACGAGTATTTCACAAATCCTCGTCGTTTATTGTCACTTTTTTCTTTAAATCGTCACTATCGTCCACATATGTATTTTTTACAAAATCGTGTTATTGCCACATTTTATATGTTTTAACCACTTTCAAATACAGTTTTGGTTACCTTGGGCTGAAGAGCTGCTTTTGTCTGCTGCCAGCTCGTCCTCGTCGTGGGGAACCGACATAACAATAAAGAAAAGACCAAGAAAAAAGGAAGTGGAGCGCTCGCCGTCTCTTTCGCGACTGCGAGCCAGCTGCGGTTTACAATATATTCTATATGCACCACATAAAGACTTGCAGAGTATAATGACATCAGACTTGCTCCTAGATTTCTAAGTTCGGCAACGAAATACTGCACTCTAACCGATACAGTTCCTAGAGAATTTAGAAAGCAAGTCCTGAACTTCCACGTCAGTTTTATGGTAAAATCAATGAACGCTATTCAGGATTGTGAACCAACACGGCGAGCACTGCGCCTCTAAGAACAACATGATATTCGCTAGAACTTATCAATTCACTCATAATTCCCGCATAAACATTTATTATTTTGCCCATGTTGTAAAAGCTCTGAACTCAACACTGGATTTTGCTGTGTTGGTCCACCTCTTTTCAGCGTCGTGATTCATTAAACATGCTCTTGATAGGCTGAAAGGGAACGAACGCATATTGATCTGTCTCCATAAAAAGCGTAAGACATTGTCCAAAACTGAATTTCTGACTAGCGCTAGCCATGTAGACCATCAGTTGTATGAATCAACTCGATGATATTTCGCACAACACATTTTACACTATTGCTTTAACTTCAAACTTGTAGAATAGGTGTAGTTCTGGTGTATAGTAGTACTAATCATTTAACTATGATGTTGAGGTATTCGCCCTCGTACAGCAGACCGGAAACCATAACAACTTGGAAGCTGATCATTCAATACACATTCCTGCAGTTTTCGAATCGGTAGACCATTTTCTTCTTCTTTCTTGAGAATCAGACTAACCACACAAGCTGGGTGTGCAGATCACGCACAGTGCGAAAATGCTGAAGGTAATTTAAGGCCATCCAAAAGTCCTTAATGATACATGAACCTAGTAAGTTCCACACACAAGAGTCGTAAACTTTAAGAATGTGGAATTACTACCTAGGACGCGACATACATCAAAGATGCTGGCAGAACCCATTTATAGGTTTCCCGAGGGTGAATAACTGTAACTGTTTATGAAAAGCATATCTGATTACAGTTCGTAAATTGTGACGTGTTCACATTATACCCTACAAAATGATCGTCAACAATGGTAAACGTATGCGATGAAACAGCGACGTCTTACTTTAGCAATAGTCTGTTCCCTTATAATCCAAGACATTTCAACTCGAACAACAGTCACCAGTGCTAGACCACACAGCACAACACGAAAACCGTCAGCAGACCACAGCACTCAGTGTATTTAACACTGGCCACAAGTCAGGAATGCTTACTTCGTGTTCTAACGAATACTTGGCAACATATCTAGGAGTATTTAAAATACACTATACGATGAAAAGTATCCGGACACCTGGCTGAAAATAACTTACAATTTTGTGGCGCCCTCCATCGGTAATGCTGGAATTCAATATGGTGTTGGCCCACCCTTAGCCTTGATGACAGCTTCCACTCTCGGAGGCATACGTTCAGTCAGGTGCTAGAAGGTTTCTTGGGGAATGTTAGGCACTGAGGAGAGATGTCAATGTCGGTCGGTGACGCCTGGCACGAAGCCGGCGTTCCAAAACATCCCAAAGGTGTTCGATAGGGTTCGGATGAGGACTCTGTGCAGCCACAGGCAGTGCATTATGAACAGGTGCTCGATCGTGTTGAAAGAGCAGTCGCCATCCCCGAATTGCTCTTCAACAGTGGGAAGCAAGAAAGTGCTTAAAACATCATTGTAGGCCTGTGCTGTGATACTGCCACGCAAAACAACGAGTTCAAGTCTCCTCCATGTGAAACACGACCACACCATAACACCACCACCTCCGAACTTTACTGTTGGCACTACACACGCTGGCAGAAGACGTTCACCGGGCACTCGCCATACCCACACCCTGCCATCGGATCCCCACATTGTGTATCGTGATTCGTCACTCCACACAACGTTTTTCCACTGTTCAATCGTCCAATATTTACGCTCCTTACACCAAGCGAGGCGTTGTTTGGCACTTAACAGTGTGATGTGTGGCTTATGAGCAGCCGCTCGGCCATAAAATCCAAGTTTTATGACCTCCCGCCTAACTGTCATAGTACTTCCAGTGGGCTAGCCATTGTGGCCGAGCGGTTCTAGGCGCTACAGTCTGGAACCGCGTGACCGCTACGGTCGCAGGTTCAAATCCTGCCTCGGGTATGGATGTGTGTGATGTCCTTAGGTTAGTTAGGTTTAAGTAGTTCTAAGTTCTAGGGGACTGATGACCTCAGCAGTTAAGTCCCATAGTGCTCAGAGCCATTTGAACTTCCAGTGGATCCTGATCCAGTTTGGAATTCCTGTGTGATGGTCTGGATAGAGGTCTGCCTATTACACATTACGGCCCTCTTCAACTGTCGGCGATGTCTGTCAGTCAACAGACGAGGGTGTCCTGTACGCTTTTGTGCTGTATGTGTCCCTTCACGTTTCCACTTCTTTATCACATCCGAAACAGTGGACCTAGGGATCTTTAGGAGTGTGGAAATCTCGCATACAGACGTATGACACAAGTGACACCCTATCACCTGACCACGTTCGAAGTCCGTGAGTTCCTCGGAGCGCTTCATTCTGCTCTCACGATGTCTAATGACTGCTGAGGTCGCTGATATGGAGTACCTGGCAGTAGGTGGGAGCACAATGCACGCAATATGGAAAACGTATGTGTTTGTGGGTGACCGGATACTTTTGATCACATAGTGCATGACCACCAAAGGTTGAGTCTCCCCATAGCGACCTACATTTTAGAGCACAAGTCACACAAGTTCACCACAACTGAACGCTTTAAGTTACTTAGCAGAGGCACATACTCCTTCTCCCATTGCTCGCTACGTAAGTGGAATAGAAAACAAGACCAGCTAGTAGTGGTACAAGATAATCTCCATATTTTGTTATATACAGGCATACTAACCATCAAGAATATGCTGGAGCAAGACAGCATCAAAGTCTTTAATACCACACACACACACACACACACACACACACACACACACACACACACACACGAGACACCGCATATCGCACGTCTCATTTCTGATGAATTGTAAGGGTGTCTGTATAGAAAAAATATGCTGTAACAGTTCATGCAAATGTGTGGGTAGCTTTGGCTCTGTTAGTATGGTACCATACTAGCATGTGTAGTAGTAGATTTAATAGATTAAAACGTAGACCCCATGACGAATTAAGATTGCAATAGGTTTTCGACTAACTGCATGTTCCCAGCCAGCTGTATCGTAGCGATCCATACACTCTTTTTTGATGGATAGCAGTATAACTTTTTTAACTAACACCGATTTTCGTTGTAGACATGCCTTAGTGTGGTGGAAATTTGATATGGATGAAGATAGAACGTTAAACTCCAACCATCCTTCCTATAAACCGAATGTGATCTCATGTCCAACTGCCACTGCATTTTAAAGTGATTTCTCAAATAAATTATAAGTGTTTTGCATTGTAGATAGGATATCTAAGATTTCCAGCAGATTTCCATTCACTACTCACCTGCATTGTCCAGGTTTATTACCCATCAAGAACGAAGTCTCTGCTATGAATTTCTAATATGTTATTCTCATCTGTTTTTCCAACATAGTAAGGCACTGAGCAGAGTAACGGTTTTTTCATGATGTCACTCTGCAGGTGCTAAGTATATAATCCATAACGTCTTTGATGACGCCAGAATCCAAGATGTCTGACGTCAGGATATGAATGCAGTCCAAAACAGTTGCTTCCGTTACCATTGCACTTCGACCATCTACCCTCCCGATGATGGTGATGGTGATGGTGATGGTGATGATGTGATGATGTGATGATGTGATGATGTGATGATGATGTGATGATGATGTGATGATGATGTGATGATGATGTGATGATGATGTGATGATGTGGTGATGATGATGTGGTGATGATGATGTGGTGATGATGATGTGGTGATGATGATGTGGTGATGATGATGTGGTGATGATGTGGTGATGATGATGTGGTGATGATGATGTGGTGATGATGATGTGGTGATGATGATGTGGTGATGATGATGTGGTGATGAGGATGTGGTGATGATGATGTGGTGATGATGATGTGGTGATGATGATGTGGTGATGATGATGTGGTGATGATGATGTGGTGATGATGATGAGCAGCAGTATCTGAGATCTAACATGTCAAGGCAGAAGAAACTGGCTCGCACACAGAATTATAAGCATTAAGCCATTCATCTCTCTCAACAATTAATATTCTTTATGTGTGTGTACGTGTACATATTCATTTGCCTGGTTTTCTTTCATTTCTCCCTCAGTCCGAAAGCTCCATGACGTAGACCATGTTTTGCCTGATAAATAGTTTGTGCTGCCTATTAGTAATATGTATGGAACTATCAGCCACCAAGTTGTGGTGGTTTCCGGCCTGTGGTAGAAATGCCAATACCTTAATGTGATAAATCAATGGATAGCGCTGCTATATGTCAGAGCCACACCTATTCTACGTGTTTGAAGTAATAATAGAAATGTGAAATGTACTGTGCGAAATATCATCGAGTTGATTGAAACATCCAAAGGTCTGTATTGCTAGAGCTAGTCAGCTATTCAGTTTTGCGGGACATCAAGCCCTTTCTGGAGACAGGATAAAATCAATATGTATTCCTTCTCTTTCAGGCTATTAAGAGCTGTTTAACCTGTGTAGCACAGAATCACGGCACTGAAAAGAGGTGTACCAACACACACTAATTCAGTGTTGAGCTCCAAGGTGTTACAACATGAGCAAAATGCTGGATGTTTATGCGGTAATTATGAATGAAGTGATGAGTTCCTAGCAAATACTATGTTTTTCGTAAACGTGAGGAACGCACTCTGTCTGTTGGCGATCCTAGATATCGTAACTTTCTACATGTTATTCGTTGGTTTCACCATAAGACTTTTTATTTCACTATAAAACCGACGTTAAAATTCAGTGACTTCTGTGGAAACGATACGACTTATCTCGTGGTCCTTTCGTCGCCCGACATAAAGATCCAGTAGGACGTGTGACGTTATATTCTGCAGGTCTTTATTCAGTGCATAAGGTATATCGTAAACTGTTGCTCTCTGGCAGTCGCGAGGAAGCCTGTGAATACGCTCTGATAGATCCACCCACAAGCACTCCGTGCTGTACCACGTGCTTCATATTCGAAGTATTCTGGGAGCGTCATACTTCCCTGCTACACGAATGAATGAAGGCTCGATTCACCTTTAGTTTCTGGACCATATCCTTTAGCATCTGAAACTAGTGATGGTTTTACGTGTTGAAATTCCGAAGAAAAGAAGGGTACAGGCGGTAACTCTCGTAATATGCCACTGTTCTTCATCATTTCTATTTGCCACGTTTTGATGGGTTGTAAATAAGTGTAGAGGTGTTTCATCCTCAATTGTCAATGCTACATGATTTCCTTACATAAATTTGCATGTCTGACAGCTGGTTGATGTTGTTTATGTTATTGTCAGTAAATAGCCACACTACATCCCATACACAATTTATTTTTGTGGTGAATGTTATATGCACAGTTTTTTCCTCCCAGAGCCTCGGCACAAGTGTCAGTCCTCGGGAGGACGAATATCCATTTCTTGATTTTCAGTTTCCATCCAGAACGTGTGTATGAATGATGTATGTACGTGTATGTATGCGTGGGTTATAGATTATTGGTGCTTCACAATAGCTGCATTTCTCTCTCATCTATTCCATAGACTTGGCTGGAACGACTCTCAAGTGCTTCTCAATCCCAGCATTCCTCTCTCATTCTCACTGCTGTTACCCCCCCCCCCCCTCCTGCGGGTCCAGGGATTAGAATAGGCCCGAGGTATTCCTGCCTGTCGTAAGAGGCGACTAAAAGGAGTCCCTCCCCCTCAAGGGGGTAGTTAGCGCCTGCGTCTGGAGACGGACGGTTCCACGACCTCTATTTGCGGTCATTTTGCTTTTTCACTTCTCGTTTCTTCCTTCCTTTGGTTGGTTCCTTTCTTTGCTCTTCTCCATCTCACTGTCTTCCTTACTCTTTCCCTTGTCTTCTTCTCCTTGTCTTCTCATTGCCTCCTTCTCCTTGCCTTCTCTGGTCTCTGCCTCGGCGTTTGAGACAGTCTGTCCTCTCTCTCCCTCTCTCTTCTTTTTCCTCTTCTTCCTTCCTCCCTGTGCGCGCCTGAAGGCCGACCCACGCGTTCGCACGTGTAGCCGGTGACGGGGTAACGCGTAATTCCCCGCCCTGGGTAGACAAGTAAGGCACGCACGTACCCCCTGGTAAAGGCCAGGCCCAGGGAGGGGTGATTGCCTGAGCTGATACCTTCTGACCATGCAGATTGGTCCCTCCGTCTGTTTCTCGGGAGGTGTGACCTGAGGTGTAAACATTCACCTAAGGCGGGAGTGCCCTCTGCGAGGGTCCCCACAAGGGAGGAGCGCGCCATCGGAGACGCTGGCAATCGTGGGGGATTCCTCCGCAATGGATTTCTCTCCATCTCTCTTGACTTCTGCCGAAAAACGGAAACTTGACCAGCCACCAGTGACAAAAGTACTACCGCCGGCCCCACAGTTCCTCGTCGTTTCTCGATCTGAGGACGGAAAGGATTTTTCCTCTGTCAACCCTTTCGTTATCCAGAAGGGCGTAGATGCCATAGCCGGATCTGTCAAATTTTGTACCAGGTTGCGTAACGGTACCTTATTACTAGAAACTGAGAGCGCCTTTCAGGCACAAAAACTGCTTCGGGCCACACTCCTGTATACGTTCCCTGTCCGGGTGGAGGCTCCCTGCACTTTGAACTCGTCTCGTGGTGTGGTCTATACTCGATCACTTGACGGATTGACTGACGAGGAGATTCAGTCTTTCCTCGCTGAGCAGGGCGTGACGGCTGTCCATAGGTTCATGAAAAAGGTCAACAATGACCTTGTACCGACCCGGACACTTTTCTTGACCTTTGACAGTGTTCAGCTGCCGTCGCATATCAAAGCGGGCTAAGAGGTTAATTCTGTTCGCCCCTATGTCCCGACACCTACGCGCTGCTACCAGTGTCAGCGTTTTAATCACGCTCGCCAGTCTTGTTCCAATGCAGCTAAATGTGTCACTTGTGGCAGGGATGCCCATGACGGTGACTGTCCACCTCCATCTCCTCGTTGTGTGAACTGTCGGGGTGACCATGCAGCGTCCTCCCGCGACTGTCCCATATACAAGGAAGAACGCAGTATCCAAGAAATTCGGGTCAAAGAGAAAGTGTCCACCTCGGCTGCTCGCAAGCAATTTGCTAGTAGGAAGCCCGCGCTGCTCCCAGCGGGAAAGTACAGTACTGTCCTCGCCTCTCCGCGGACTACCAGGGAGGTGGCGACGCAGACATGCGATCTGACCTTCGGCACCACGGTCGTCCGTTCGGCCAGTGCTAAGATCGCGCGGTCGACGTCTTCTCTTCCTCCCGTCACCCCTCCAACACAAGCACCTTCATCAGCTTCTGCCAAGACGAAGACCCAGAAATCAGATGCACGGGCCTTCAAGAAGGAACCGTCCCGTGCAGACTTCCTACGTACCTCGCACTCCCAGCCGTCGACCAGTACTTCCACTAAAAGACCTTCCAAGAAGGCTCATAGGAAGCACAGTTCTCCTTCTCCTCCACGGCGCATTTCTTCTCCTGCGCCACCCAGCGGTTGCCGCCCCAGGCCGTCATCCGTTTCGCCTGGCCGCACCGCTGGTAGCCGAACATCTGGCCGTCCACCGGCGGAGGAAGCTGCTCCTCCCGGCCATCTTAACGAGATGGCCGACGAACCTATAGAACCAATGGACGATGACTGTCCGCCTACTGATAGCGGCGGCAGTGCTCGCTCGAAGCCAGGCCCTCAGCGGCCTTCGAGGTGACCCCTTCTTTCATCTTCCTTTTCTCACGATGGCACTTATTCACTGGAATATTCGCAGCATTCGCTCCAACCGAGAGGACTTGAAGTTGCTGCTCCGCTTGCACCGTCCGCTCGTCGTAGCCCTCCAGGAAACGAAGCTACGCCCATGCGATCAAATTGCCTTGGCACACTACACCTCTGTGCGTTTTGACCTATCCCCTGTGGTAGGTATTCCAGCTGATGGAGGGGTTATGTTGCTGGTCCGGGATGATATTTACTACGATCCCATCACATTGCACACCAGCCTGCAGGCAGTTGCATCCGAATTACTCTTCCCACTTTTACATTTTCTATTTGTACCGTTTACACTCCATCGTCTGCCGTTACCAGGGCAGACATGATGCAAATTATTGCTCAGCTACCTGCACCATTTTTGTTAACTGGAGACTTCAATGCCCACCATCCCCTTTGCGGCTCTCCAGCATCCTGCCCTAGGGGCTCCCTGTTAGCAGACCTTTTCAACCAGCTCAATCTTATCTGCCTCAATACTGGCGACCCTACTTTTCTTTCGGACACATCTCACACCTATTCCCATTTAGACCTCTCTGTATGTACTACCCAACTTGCACGCCGGTTTGAGTGGTATGAACTTTCTGATACATATTCGAGCGACCACTTCCCGTGTGTTATCCATCTCCTGCAGCATACCCCCTCTCCGTGGTCATCTAGTTGGACCATCTCCAAAGCAGACTGGGGGCTCTTCTCTTCCAGGGCGACCTTTCAGGATCAAATCTTCACAAGCTGCGATCGTCAGGTCGCACACCTCACGGAAGTCATTCTCACTGCTGCTGAATATTCCATCCCTCGCCCTACTTCTTCTCCATGTCGCGTACCAGTCCCCTGGTGGACCGCAGCATGTAGAGACGCTTTACGTGCTCGTCGACGTGCTTTACGCACCTTTAAACGCCACCCTACAGTGGCGAATTGTATCACTTATAAACGATTACGTGCGCAGTGCCGTCGTATTATTAAAGAAAGCAAGAAAGCCAGATGGGCTGCTTTCACAAGCACCTTCAACAGTTTTACTCCTTCTTCTGTTATCTGGGGTAGCCTGCGCCGTCTATCTGGCACTAAGGACCACTCACCAGTTTCTGGCTTGACGGTCGCGAATGACGTCCTTGTGGCCCCTGAGGATGTCTCCAATGCCTTCGGCCACTTTTTCGCAGAGGTTTCGAGCTCCGCTCATTACCACTCTGCCTTCCTCCCCCGAAAACAGGCAGAGGAGGCTAGGCCACCTAACTTCCGATCCACGAGTCGTGAAAGTTATAATGCCCCTTTCACCATGCGGGAACTCGAAAATGCACTTGGCCGGTCACGGTCCTCCGCTCCAGGGCCTGATTCTATTCATATTCAGATGCTGAAGAACCTTTCCCCTGCGGGTAAAGGTTTCCTTCTTCGTACTTATAATCGCATCTGGATTGAGGGGCATGTTCCCGCATGCTGGCGTGAGTCTATTGTTGTACCGATTCCTAAGCCGGGGAAGGACAAGCACTTGCCTTCCAGTTATCGACCCATCTCGCTTACCAGCTGTGTCTGTAAAGTGATGGAGCGAATGGTTAACTCTCGTTTGGTTTGGCTTCTCGAGTCTCGACGCCTACTTACCAATGTACAATGTGGATTTCGTAGGCGCCGCTCTGCTGTTGACCATCTGGTTACCTTGTCGACCTTCATTATGAATAACTTCTTGCGGAAGCGCCCGACCGCGGCTGTGTTCTTTGATTTGGAGAAGGCTTACGGCACCTGTTGGAGGGCGGGCATTCTCCGCACCATGCATACATGGGGCCTTCGCGGTCGCCTCTCTCTTTTTATTCGTTTCTTTTTAATGGATCAACAGTTCAGGGTACGTGTGGGTTCTGTCCTGTCGGACACCATTCGCCAGGAGAATGGGGTGCCACAGGGCTCAGTTTTGAGCATCGCTCTCTTCGCCATAGCGATCAATCCAATAATGGATTGCCTCCCAGCTGATGTATCAGGCTCCCTTTTCGTGGACTATTTTACCATCTATTGCAGCGCACAGCGTACGTGTTTCCTGGAGCGCTGTCTTCAGCGTTCTCTTGACCATCTTTACTCCTGAAGTGTCGCCAATGGCTTCCGTTTTTCTGCTGAGGAGACGGTCTGTATTAACTTCTGGCGCTACAAAGAGTTTCTCCCACCGTCCTTTCGACTCGGTCCCGTTGCTCTCCCATTCGTGGAGACAACAAAATTTTTAGGTCTTACATTTGACAGGAAACTTAGCTGGTCTCCACATATGTCTTATTTGGCTGCCCGTTGTACCCGGTCACTAAATGTCCTCCGTGTTCTCAGTGGTATGTCGTGGGGAGCGGATCGAACTGTCCTACTTCGCCTATATCGGTCGATCGTCCGCTCAAAGCTGGATTATGGGAGCTTCGTATACTCCTCTGCACGGCCGTCCGTCTTACGCCGCCTCAACTCCATACAACATCGGGGTTTACGTCTTGGGATCAGAGCATTTTATACTAGTCCCGTCGAGAGTCTTCATGCTGAAGCCGGTGAATTGCCACTGCCCTACCGGCGCGATATACTGCTTTGTCGGTATGCCTGTCGGCTACTGGCAATGCCCGACCACCCGTCTTATCGTTCCTTTTTTGACGAATCCCTCGATCGTCAATACGGGTTGTATCTCTCTGCCCTGCTACCCCCTGGAGTTCGCTTTCGTCGCCTCCTTCAACACCTTGATTTTTCACTCCCTGCAACCCTTAGTGGGCGAGAACCACACGCCACCTTGGGTCCAGGCTCAGGTTCGCGTTCACCTTGACCTCAGCTCGTTCCCAAAGGAGGTTACCCCCGGTTCGGTATACCGCTCCCGTTTTGTCGAACTTCGTTCAAAGTTCATTAATATGACCTTAATTTATACAGATGGCTCTAAGACCAATGACTGGGTCGGTTGTTCTTTTATTGTCGGGGCACAAAGTTTCAAATACCGGCTCCATGGCCATTGTTCGGTCTTCACAGCTGAGCTCTTTGCCCTCTACCAGGCTGTTCTTTACATCTGCCGCCACCGACATTCTGCTTATGTCATCTGCTCCGATTCCCTGAGCGCCATCCAGAGCCTCAGTGATCCGTACCCAGTTCACCCTTTCGTGCACCGGATCCAACGCTCTCTTCAGCAGCTGGTGGACGACGGATCTCCGGTTAGTTTTATGTGGGTTCCTGGCCATGTCGGTATCCCTGGGAACGAAGCTGCAGATGCCACGGCCAAGGCTGCGGTCCTCCAGCCTCGGACAGTTTTTGTTGTGTCCCTTTATCAGATTGTAGCAGGGTCCTTTGTCGGCGCATTTTATCACTGTGGCATGCTGAATGGGCTGCACTTACGGACAACAAGCTTCGGGCCTTGAAACCTCTTCCCGCGGCTTGGACGTCCTCCTCACGCCCCTCTCGGCGGGAGGAGGTAGTTTTGGCCCGGTTACGAATTGGACACTGCCGGTTCAGCCATCGCCATCTGCTGACGGCTGCGCCGGCGCCGTTCTGCCCATGTGGGCACTTGCTGACGGTCCGCCACATTTTAACGTCCTGTCCGGATTTTACTACACTGCGTCTTGATCTTGGCCTGCCATGTACTCTCGATGCCATTTTAGCAGATGACCCAGGAGCAGCTGCTCGCGTTCTTCGTTTTATCAAATTGACCAACCTGTCTACGGACATTTACTTATGCTGTTTTTTTTTTAATCCTATGCCTGTCGATCTTTTATCGTGTTTTCCCTTTTAGTTGCTGTTTTAAACTTGTGCATCGCGGTGCATTCCTAACCTAGTCTGGGCGCCAATGATCGTTGATGTTGTGCGCCCTAAACCCAAAAAAAAAAAAAGAAAACTTGCTGTTACCCCCTTACCTGTCACTTGGGTTAAAGTGCAAGTGTTTCCAAGTTTTCCTTCATTTTAACTCGGGACCTTCTTGGCTAACACAGCACATCAGGCTCTGCAACCTTGGCTTCCGGCCTCAGCAGTAGCGTGCAGTGATGTGGCTCTTAGCAGCCGTGGGCGGACTTCTTTATCAAGATCATTGCGATCACAAACAGGGGACTTCTCCCTAACCTGGTATTTGTTTGTTTAAACAACGATGAATTGTACTATCGTACTCCTTGAAGTTTTTTTCAACAAAGCACATGCAGAGTTGAATTTAGAACAAGGGGTGTGGCTGCAAGGATTACTCCACTTCGTGTAAGGTAGTTGAATGAACAGTATACACATGACATCTCTGTGGATATAGCTGTCACCTGTGCACCTTCAGGGCGAGATAGAGAAATTGGAGTTAGGGGGAGCAGTGCACAGGAATTCTATTAGTAGGCATACACCTCTACGTGATATAATTTCACTCCCAGTATGATGTTAAAGTGAAAAGTGGGAGGAACTTAACTTAGAATGAAGAGAAACAATGGCCACACACCCACCTGTGAGTGAATAGTAGCCAAGGAAAACATGTCAAATAGGTTGGCAGACGGGACTGGACCTGCACAATCATCCTTTATCTCAGAGGTCGTATGCCAGTATTCTGGAACTTGGTTTCTAACGTCACATGAACTGTCCCAGTATCTCAGGTCTGGGCCAGTATGCTGGAATTCCACTTTCTTACGGATTTCACAATAGGTCTGAGTAGGATTGTGATGTCATAGAACCAGCGCAGTATCTCTTCTTTGGGCCAGTATTCCAGGTCGGCCATCTTGGATTCTGACATCATAGAGTCTGTTCCAGTCTTGAATTTCCTCCCCAAGTATTCCAAATCTGCCATTTTGCGTCACCGTCTTGTTTTCTCATCTCATAGCAGGGCTGTGACAGTGTGCCAAGTCTTGGGTTGTGTTGTTATACTAATACTGTACAAAATTCCAGGTCAGCCACACTGTGTCACCCATGTTTTATTCCCATCTGCGATCTTGCAACGCCTTGTATTCTGACGTCACAGCAAGACTGCACTAGTATTCCAAGTCCCAGATTCCCTTTACCAGTATTCCAAATTAAGCAGAATGACAACATGACTTTTCCAATTTCCCACCAATTTATCCTTAGGACAACAACCCTACTTCCACACTAGCGCACTTGGGCTATTTACTTAATTTCCCCGACATATTTTGAATGTTCTGGCCAGATTTGGATTTCCCATCATTCTATACATAGGGAAATTGACCTTTGTAAGGAAAACCCATCACTCATCGACGATTCATCGATGACATCGTCTGTGATACGCTTTACACTTGAACTCTTTTGGAATACCTACTAATATCAAGGGCTAAATTATTAAAACTCTGTACAGACGCTGTGTAGAATCTCAACTTGGTGAACTAGTTGTTACTTTGGGTTCTGTCCCAAATGCAATGCAAGTTGAAAACCTCTTCAGTATAGACGCTTTTTGGTTTTTTCGGCTGAGAATCAGAACTAGTATATTGTAATCATTGCAGCCGGCCGGTGCGGTGGAGCGGTTCTAGGCGCTAAAGTCTGGAACCACGCGACCGTTACGGTCGCAGGTTCGAATCCTGCCTCGGGCATGGATGTGTGTGATGTCCTTAGGTCAGTTAGGTTTAAGTACTTTTAAGTTCTAGGGGACTGATGACCTCAGATGTTAAGTCCCGTAGTGCTCAGAGCCATTTGAACCATTTTGTAGTCATTGCAAGTAGATAATTTTTTTTCGTTCTTTCAGTATTTATAGATTGAGTGACGGTTTTGCTTAACGATGACTTATTCCAGACATTACTGTCAGCATTCTGTGTTCCTTGTTCCATGTTCTGGTGACAACTACGCCTCCATTCGCCTTAGTTGGTTTAATTGTCACCACTCTTTCTGGAGACCCCGTTTTGCTGACATGACGTGTGGTTTCAATGCACAGCAGACTACTTGGTATCGAACATTGTTGTTCATAAAATAAGAAATCTCTATGTGGGTGTTTACATTTTGCAGTCACTGGTATGTTGTTATCTTTTCATTTGTGTTCCTCTGTTTCGAGAATAGAGCCAATGACAGCATTCTTAAGTAAAATATTTTTGAAGTGCGTTGTTGTTGTTGTTGTTGTTGTTGTGGTCTTCTGTCCTGAGACTGGTTTGATGCAGTTCTCCACGCTACTCTATCCTGTGCAAGTTTCTTCATCTCCCAGCACGTACTGCGACCTACTTCCTTCTGAATCTGCTTAGTGTATTCATCTCTTGGTCTCCTTCTACGATTTTTATCCTCCACGCTGCATTCCAATACTAAATTGGTGATCCCTTGATGCCTCAGAACATGTTCTACCAAGCGATCCCTCCTTCTAGTCAAGTTGTGCCACAAATTTCTCTTCTCCCCAATTCTATTCAATACTTCATTAGTTATGTGATCTATCCATCTAATCTTCAGCGTTCTTCTGTAGCACCACATTTCGAAAGCCTCTATTCTCTTCTTGTCTAAACTGTTAATCGTCCACGTTTCACTTCCATACATGGCTACACTCCAAATACTTTCAGAAACGACTTCCTGACACTTAAATCTATACTCGATGTTAACAAATTTCTCTTCTTCAGAAGCGCATTCCTTGCCATAGCCAGTCTACATTTTATATCCTCTCTACTTCGACCATCATCAGTTATTTTGCTCCCCAAATAGCAAAACTCCTTTACTACTTTAAGTGTCTCATTTCCTTATCTAATTCCCTCAGCATCACCCGACTTAATTGGACTACATTCCATTATCCTCGTTTTGCTTTTGTTGATGTTCACCTTATATCCTTCTTTCAAGAAACTGTCCATTCCGTTCAACTGCTCTTCCAAGTCCTTTGCTGCCTCTGACAGAATTACAATGTCATCGGCGAAACTCAAATTTTTTATTTCTTCTCCATGGATTTTAATACCTACTCCGAATTTTTCTTTTGTTTCCTTTACTGCTTGCTCAATATAGAGATTGAATAACGTCGGGGATAGGCTACAACCCTGTCTCACTCACTTCCCAACCACTGCTTCCCTTTAATGTCCCTCGACTCTTATAACTGCCATCTGGTTGTACAAATTGTAAATAGCCTTTCGTTCCCTGTATTTTACCCCTGCCACTTTCAGAATTTGAAAGAGAGTATGCCAGTCAACATTGTCAAAAGCTTTCTCTAAGTCTACAAATGCTAGAAACGTGGGGTTGCCTTTTCTTAATCTACTTCTAGGATAAGTCGTAGGGTCACTTTTGCCTTACGTGTTCCAATATTTCTATGGAATCCAAACTGATCTTCCCCGAGATCGGCTTCTACCAGTTTTTCCATTCGTTTGTAAAAAATTCGCATTAGTATTTTGCAGCCGTGACTTATTAAACTGATAGTTCGGTAATTTTCTCATCTGTCATCACCTGCTTTCTTTGGGATTGGAATTATTATATTCTTCTTGAAGTCTGAGGGTATTTCGTCTGTCTCATACATTTTGCTCACCAGATGGTAGAGTTTTGTCAGGACTGGCTCTCCCAAGGCTGTCAGTAGTTCTAATGGAATGTTGTCTACTCCCGGGGCCTTGTTTCGACTTAGGTCTGTCAATGCTGTGTCAAATTCTTCACGCAGTATCATATCTCCCATTTCATCTTCATCTACATCCTCTTCCACTTCTATAATATTGCCCTCAAGTACCTCGCCCTTGTATAGACCCTCTATATACTTCTTCCACCTTTGTGCTTTCCCTTCTTTGCTTAGAACTGCGTTTTCATCTGAGCTCTTGATATTCATACAAGTGGTTCTCTTTTCTCCAAAGGTCTCTTTAATTTTCCTGTAGGCAATATCTATCTTACCCCTAGTGAGATAAGCCTCTACATCCTTACATTTGTCCTCCAGCCACGCCTGCTTAGCCATTTTCCACTTCCTGTCGATCTCATTTTTGAGACGTTTGTATCCCTTTTTGCCTGCTTCATTTATTGCATTTTTATATTTTCTCCTTTCATCAATTAAATTCAGTATTTCTTCTGTCTTTTTTTTCCTGCTTGATCCTCTGCTGCCTTCACTACTTCATCCCTCAAAGCTACCCATTCTTCTTCTACTGTAATTCTTTCCCCATTCTTGTCAATTGTTCCCTTATGCTCTCCCTTAAACTCTCTACAACCTCTGGTTTAGTCAGTTTATCCAGGTCCCATCTTCTTAAATTCCCACCTTTTTGTAGTTTCTTCAGTTTTAATCTACAGTTCGTAACCAATAGATTGTGGTCAGAGTCCACATCTGCCCCTGGAAATGTCTTACAATTTTAAACCTGGTTCCTAAATCTCTGTCTTACCAATATATAATCTATCTGAAACCTGTCAGTATCTCCAGGCGCCTTCCATGTATACAATCTTCTTTTATGATTCTTGAACCAAGTGTTAGCTATGATTAGGTTGTGCTCTGTGCAAAATCCCGCCAGGCGGCTTCCTCTTTCATTTCTTACCCCCAATCCATATCCACTTACTACGTTTCCTTCTCTTCCTTTTCCCACTGTCAAATTCCAGTCACCCATGAATATTAAATTTCACTATCTGAATAATTTCTTTTATCTATCATACATTTCTTCAATTTCTTCGTCATCTGCAGAGCTAGTTGGCATATAAACTTGTACTACTGTAGTAGGCTTGGGCTTCGTGTCTATCTTGGCCACAATAATGCGTTCACTAAGCTATTTGTAGTAGCTTCCCCGCATTCCTATTTTTTTATTCATTATTAAACCTACTCTTCCATTACCCCTATTTGATTTTGTATTTATAAACCTGGATTCACCTGACCAAAAGGCTTGTTCCTCCTGCCACCGAACCTCGATAATTCCCACTATACCTAACGTTAACCTATCCATTTCCCTTTTTAAATTTTCGAACCTACCTGCCCGATTAAGAGATCTGACATTCCACGTTCCGATCCGTAGAACGCCAGTTTTCTTTCTCCTGATAACGACGTCCTCTTGAGTAGTCCCGCTCGGAGATCCGAATGGGGGACTATTTTACCTCCGGAATATTTTACCCAAGAGGACGCCATCATCATTTAACCACACAGCAAAGCTGCATGCCCTCAGGAAAAATTACGGCTATAGTTTCCCCTTGTTTCAGCCGTTCGCAGTACCAGCACAGCTAGGCCGTTTTGGTTAGTGTTACAAGGCGAGATCAGTCAATCATCTAGACTGTTGCCCCTGCAA
This sequence comes from Schistocerca serialis cubense, assembly GCF_023864345.2. Classification (NCBI taxonomy): domain Eukaryota; kingdom Metazoa; phylum Arthropoda; class Insecta; order Orthoptera; family Acrididae; genus Schistocerca; species Schistocerca serialis. The sequence continues at coordinate 890,946,994 of NC_064640.1, forward strand.
CTACTGAAAAGGCCGCTGCCCCTCTTCAGGAACCACACGTTTTTCTGGCCTCTCAACAGATACCCCTCCGTTGTGGTTGCACCTATGGTACGGCTACCTGTATCGCTGAGGCACGCAAGCCTCCCCACCAACGGCAACGTCTGTGGTTCATGGGGGGTTTTGGCGTGTATAATGATCAAAAGACGTGTTGCCTACTCACAATGTTTACATTATAACCACTAGAATTCTCCACAACTGTGACTGATGTTTCCGCTATTCATTGCACTTAAGGCAGAAAAGCAGAAATAGTTGTTAAATCTTATTATTTTATTGTTTTTAATTTGCAGTTTGTGCGCCTAAGTATAATAAGAGATTTCACTCTAGTCCCTGAAGCTAGTTACAGAGATGGCGACTGATGACCTCAGAAGTTAAGTCCCATAGTGCTTAGAGCCATTTGAACCATTTTAACAGAGATGTCAATAAAACTCAATGAAATATACTTTTGGTATTATGACCCTCAGCAGCCACGTCTATGAAACGTAAGCTGTAAGCCTAATCACTTCCAAGCCCACTCAAGGCACACATTGCCTAGTATTCTTCCTGCAGGTAGTATAACTGAATCTTGGCAACAACAGTGAATAAATTTGGTAAATGTGCGACCGACGATAGTTACTTGCTGGATGGAGCAGAATCGTCCTGCTAAATTCACTTGATCTTACATGTCATTACCATTGAATAATCTTTGTGAGTTTCACTTAAGGTGAGACCTAAGGTTATCAGTTTATGGTAGAGTCCAGGAAAGTCATTCCACATGGAAGTTGTGTTGACAGATGAGAAAATTACCGAACTATCAGTTTAATAAGTCACGGCTGCAAAATACTAATGCGAATTTTTTACAAACGAATGGAAAAACTGATAGAAGCCGACCTCGGGGAAGATCAGTTTGGATTCCATAGAAATATTGGAACACGTGAGGCAAAACTGACCCTACGACTTATCTTAGAAGTAGATTAAGAAAAGGCAAACCCACGTTTCTAGCATTTGTAGACTTAGAGAAAGCTTTTGACAATGGGGTTAGCGGACGATGCCAAAGTGTTTGCTTTGGTTTTACGTTTTACCATTGAAGGTAGTTTCTTCTCTCTGTGAGGTAGGGTACATTGGCTTTGTCGGATGTTTGAGGGATTATGAGGGGTGCCCAGTAACCTGCCCTGATCCAGGGGGTCCATGGCTGACCTTGCTCAGTGGTCCGGCCTGGGTCCTGACTTCCCACTTTTAAATTATTCTTATTCTTTTACATCTTTCATTGGTGTATTGTCTAGTTTCTATTGATCTCTTTCCTGAGCCACGCGGGCTTAGCCGAGCGGTCTAGGGCGCTGTAGTCATGGACTGTGCGGCTGGTCCCGGCGGAGGTTCGAGTCCTCCCTCGGGCATGGTTGTGTGTGTTTGTCCTTAGGATAATTTAGGTTAAGTAGTGTATAAGCTTAGGGACTGATGACCTTAGCAGTTAAGTCCCATAAGATTTCACACACATTTGAACTTTTTTTTCCTGAGATTTTATCAACTTGGCCGGCCGAAGTGGCCGTGCGGTTAAAGGCGCTACAGTCTGGAACCGCAAGACCGCTACGGTCGCAGGTTCGAATCCTGCCTCGGGCATGGATGTTTGTGATGTCCTTAGGTTAGTTAGGTTTAACTAGTTCTAAGTTCTAGGGGACTAATGACCTCAGCAGTTGAGTCCCATAGTGCTCAGAGCCATTTATCAACTTGTCCACGCTGTAAGTTTTTTTTGTGGTAATGTAGGATGAGGAAATATCAGTTGCATGAAGAGGATGTGTTGTAAGTAGGCTGTTTAGGTTTTTATATTGCCAACGCCACCTAGCTCTCTGTATGAAAATCACTGGCTGTGCTGTGTGCAGTCTGTGGCTGGTTAGCATTGTTGTAATATTCGCTATTGTAGTGTTGGGCAGTTGGCTGTTAACAGCGCGTAGCGTTACGCAGTTGGAGGTGAGCCGCCAGCAGTGGTGGGTGTGGGGAGTGTGATGGCGGAGTTTTGAGAGCGGATGATCTGGACAGAGACAGTAAATTTGTAAGACTGGATATCATGAACTTTTGAACACTATTAAGATAAATACATTGTTTGTTCTTTATCAAAATCTTTCATTTGCTAACTATGCCTATCAGTAGTTAGTGCCTTCAGTAGTTTGAATCTTTTATTTAGCTGGCAGTAGTGGCGCTCGCTGTATTGCAGTAGCTTGAATAACAAAGATTTTTGTGAGGTAAGTGAGGTAAGTGATTTGTGAAAGGTATAGGTTAATGTTAGTCAGGGCCATTCTTTTGTAGGGATTATTGAAAGTCAGATTCCGTTGCGCTAAAAATATTGTGTGTCAGTTTAAGCACAGTCATGTACAATTTTTCTAAGGGGACGTTTCAGTGTCTCCTATTGCGTAACATGTTCTGGAGGCTTACAGCTGCTTTCTGGGTGAAGCAACTCACGCACCTGCTCCCTCTTAACCCTCTCTCACGTCTACCTGCTTCTGTCACTGGGTTTTGCCAATTCTCTGTTACAATCGGGCACATCAAGGTTTTTATTCTGTGTCCTTCCTCTCTAAGAAATCTTCCCGTCTTGAATGGAGGGATTGATAACCTCGTAGTTTGGTCCCCATCAGTCTAACTCAATTCTCCAACTTGCAGAACAGAAGGCCGTTTCTCACTTAGAAATAGATATTAGTCGTCAGCAAGCATTTGTATTGCTGCCCCACAGGGACATGTTATTCATTGTAGCTACCAGTGACCTGCCTCATTGTGTATCTCAGACTGTTAGTTTATGCACATGATAAAACTTTACTTTGTATCGTGACATCCCAGCTCTCGACAAGATTACAGTGCATGTGAGAAAGACTTGACTCAGCATTAAATTGATCTAAAGCTAGTAATTTTTTTTTGTAATCCAGACAAAATGCAGTAGCTTATGTTACATTTGCCTGAGAATAATGTTTCATACTTTTAGGAATTCGCATTGACACCGAACTGAATTGGGGTTAGTCTGCCAACCAAGTCATGAGTGTCCTACCTCATGTGGAAACTGAGAGATGTAGTTAGTAATAATCATTTCCATATGGCACACCGTATTTCAGGTTCTTTCAGACTTACTCATGTGATGACTTTCCCCTCGTATCAACAATATTTTAAAAACTTAAATAAAGTTTGTCCATATAATGTCCAAGACTGGTCTTATGGAGCTCTGTCACCTTTTTACCAGGCTTGGAATAGTAACAGTTGTGAATCTACCTATGTCTCTGCACTCTGTTAAGAGCAACATTAAAGAATGTGGTGCCAGGGTAGCTATTCTCAATCTCGATACCAAAAATAAGGCAAACATTGACGCTTCATGCCACAGGCTAGTAAGAACAGTAAATTTTATCAATTTTTAACAAATTTCCTTTCTGCTCAATCCATGCCATTTAAAAATTTCAAACGAAAACTATGTAATTTGATGACAAAATAATCATGTCTCATTATAAGCAAATACTGTGATATGGGCAATGCTGATTTTACTATTTAAAGTTGTAGCAGTACTCTTCACTTTGACTGCAGTTGTAGACTACCTGAAACTAAACTCCTCCCGAACAGGCCATGAAGGCCCAACGGTACTGACCGGCCGCCATGTCATTCAGCTCATAGGCGTCATTGGATGCGGATATGGAGGGGCATGTGGTCAGCACACCCCTCTCCCGGCCGTATCTCAGTTTCTGAGACCAGAGTTACTACTCCTCAATCAAGTAGCTCCTCAGTTTGCCTCACAAGGACTGAGTGCACCCCACTTACCAACAGCACTCAGCAGACCGGTTCGTCACCCATGCAAGTGCTAGCCCAGCACAACAGCGCTTAACTTCGGTGATCTGATGGGAACCATTGTTAGCACTGCGGCAAGGCCGTTGGCTTGTAGACCACCACTGACTGAAATTAATGGTATTTAATTTGTTAAATGATGAGTATCATATATAATTTCAGTCTATGCAAAAAAACTCCTGGCCAAGTGTTCTTGGGATGTTGGATTTGGTGGTTGACCATATTAGTTTGTGTGACAAGTCTGCCGTATCTGCACTAGTACGTTCAGGCAGTGGAGGCAGTTTGGATTTGGAAGTTAAGAAACCGAGTATGTTTTCATGTTAAACTTCATATTCTGTAATGTAAAATTTATGGCTGGTTGGAATTTTGATACAGGAACAGAAATTTACCATGTACAGGAAAATAATCCCATTTTGTTACTGTAACCGAGATTCCAAGTTTGTAACAGTGAACAAATATGGGCATTCGTGTATGAATGTATGTATGTATGATTTGAACTGGGGACCTAGAAACACAACCCCACAACAGGCTACAGCAGTCCACTCATTCTACCTCCGCCCCACGCCGAACCCAGAGTTATTAGGGTTATCGTGGGGTTCGGCCCCCAGTGGACTCCCCCCCCCCCCCCCCCCCCACCTCGGGAACGTCTCATTCCAGACGGGTGGAACCACCAATGTTTGCGCAGTAGAGTAATTATGAGGTACGCGTACGTGGAGACAATGTTTGAACAGCAATCACCGACACAGTGTAACTGAGGCGGAATAAAGGAAACCAGACCGCATTCGCTGAGGCAGTTGGAAAACAGCCTTAAAAACCACCCACAGGCTGGCCGGCACACAGGACCCCGACACTACTCCACCGGGCGGTTTTGTGCCAGGGACCGGTACGCCTTCCCGCCAGGGAAGCAATGCGTTAGATCGCACGGCTAGCTGGGCATGCTAATATGGGCATAGTAACATAGAAACATATCTGTTGAGGTGCAAATAAGGTATTAGTCTTCGGAGACACAGTTAAAAATCATCCTTTCAAATCTCTTATAAAGATGGCATAATGATGGAGGCTAATAACTCTATCAGTTTCAACATAGCAATTATCTTAGTTTGCCTCCCTATTTTTTGGAATATTTTTATCTACTGTATTCTTATGTTATCCAAGCCAGCTGCCTTGATTTTCTTACTCTGCTGTATAAATTTTTGCAGCTGTTTTCCGGCAGGTGGAGTAGAGAGCTCATTCGTTTCTATGTGTTCTTGCCTCTGAATCTTGGGTTCTTCACCACATTTGTCTGTTTTACCATCTTTAAGAACCTGTTGAGCTAATAGCTCAGAGCTAATAGAAGTGTTGATAACTACTGACAATAAGGCAACTGAGGGGTGGATTATTTGGAACGTTACCAGCGTAAAAAATGTACAAGCAGTGATATGTCGATGCCTGTTTTCGCAGTAGAGGCAGTTCCTTGTTTATATTCCGGATGGCACGTCTCAGCTGACTGAGTGTATTCAAGTGAACATTTATTGTAACTGTTGACCCATGTTTCATGAAATCAGCTAAAAGTTCACCATTTTGCATCCCAGGAAACAGTAGCCATCAATTTTTAACCTAAGTAAGATGATTTCTGGAGTTTTTTATTTCAGAGTTATTGGCTGAGGTCATTCTGCATTGACGTAAGGTATCCACGTACCGTGACCCTCATAATGTAAAAATACAGATATCTCCATCATGTCGACAGTGGTCCACAAACGCTTGCCCACTTAACATTGCACTTTTTGTCAATCAGTGACCATTTGTGGTACTCACTTTGTGCACTAGTTAATTGGCGAAAGTTTACTTTCTGTGACAGTCGTGTAAGTAGTGGTGCGTCCAACATGTTGATCAGACCTCAGTCTTTTGTGCACTTGCATAATTCGTCTGTCTGAGCACTTGGTCTGTCATTTCAATTTTCATCAAGATCATCCTAACAGCAGCCTCTTTTAAAGTCTTGACATTTTTGTCAACTACTTACTTCATCCATTATTGTAGGCTCGCAAACTTGTGTGCAGCCAAATCCTGGAGTTGTCCTCCCAATTTTCTCACAGAGAGCCACCTGAACCATTTCCATCTGCTGCAGAATGATGTTGACCAGTGTATGTCCCTGTTGGATAATCACTATCCTTAAAACAGAGACTGTAGTACTATAAGTCTGTTTCCATATTTCCAGCTTCAGCTTTTTCTCGATCCATTCATCATGAGGAGTGTAAGTATTAGATGCCTCGCTGGTTCCCTTATTCCCTGTCTTGGAGGTAGAATGGGTCTGATTACACCCTTCACTCCAAGGTAGTCTTTCTTTTTTGGAGGTTTTAGGTTCAAGACCTTTTAGTACCCTCCATTTATGTTTATGAAGCCATTCTTTAACTTCCATTTCTTCTTGTTTATGGAGAAGTTTCGTCTTCTAAGTCCAAGACAACAATTTCATCTTGCCCTGGTCCAACTTCGAAGTAACAGTTTCCACTTCTGGGACTGATCTAGCACCTGATCCAAATGTGGCAACAGCTTCCATAATTTCCAACCCTGAGGTTTGGGTGTTTAGGACTCAAGTCCCTCAGTTTTTCTTTTGTTTTCTGTGTTCATTTTGGTTCTCCGAAAATTGGGGATCCATTCAGTAGACACCATAGAACCCAATGCTGCACAAGGGTAATTACTCAGGGAGGTCACCCAGTATCCCTGAGACTCCATTAATGACACATCTTCCCATTTGCCATATACACCTCAACATGGATTACTTCACACCTTTAGTTTAGTATCTGGGGAATTGGGGAAGGACTATAGAAGTGGATGTGAGAGAGATGGGGCGCTGGACTATTTTCATCTGGTTCATCTGCTGAGGCCTGTCCAGCATGAGAGATCCTTCCAGTCTCAGCTTAATACGAACACACAAGCCTCTCTGCTCACACTATAGTTACTTCAACAAGCTGGTGTCTCCTGGAGAAGTGGAGTACCTAATAATCTGCCGCTTTGTGTATTTTACGTACAAATAGTTCAAACGTCATAAATGATTGTATTGAAAACGCAGAGCCAAACAAAACATGTTTGAAGAGACAGGCAACTGGGCTCTTACTCATGCACTCCTGAATAGATTTAGCAATGTGATATCATGCAGCCCTTCAGTTTATACGTCAAATGTTTCTATTGCCATTCAGTTTGTTTGAGAGTTCCAGTGACACTGGATAAGCGCTTAATGGCTCCCTTGTGGCACTTACATGAGCAGTGGGATGGGGAAGTAGGTTTAGGCACGTCACTGGACTTGAGAAGTAATATACTGCTATTACGTGAATGACAAAAGGCAAGTCTGATGCATGATGAGGTGGTAAGGTAATCTGTATCATACTGTAGTCATACCCATGGCATAGAAGCTGATTAATCAGTCCTTATTTTAGCTGGAATTTTGCTAACAGAGGAATATTCATTGATTTTTACTTTGGAAATAACTGGGATCCGGTAGAGCCATTTTGTTTGGGGAGCGTCGTTTCTTAGGATATTCATTTTTAAATAGATCCACTTGCAACTAAGCCAACTGAAGAGACAAAACAGTTGCTTAGAGAAGAGGCAACAGTCATAAAGAATGTATTGCTGCTTGTTATTTGTTTCAATGTGAACAGAAACGTGAATGTAACCATTTTTGTGCAAAGTCCCTCCCTATCAAATTGAATGACACTTTAATAATGGAAGCAGTAAGGTAACATCTCACCTCCTAGTTCAGACTGAGTGGTTGAGAGGCAGAAGCAAATAAACAAGAGAGAAATTCGTTGTTGCTTGTTACGTATCTCTCCATGTTGGAAACCAATTCACGAGTCGACACTTTCGTTGGTGGAAACTGATGGAGTTTCAAAACAGGGTCATACCACTGAGTAAGAAGTCATTACTCACTTGAAAGTAGCGTATGTAAGTGGAGATCGGATGCTGAGTATGATTGACAGCTGCCAGCCATTGCACCAATTGTCATTCCTCTGAAATTCTTCTTACATTTTGGAGCAGTTTTCTGATGTTGTGACCTCCCTATAGACAATATCATCGTCTGATGACAGCTTCACAGAGTACACCTCAGTTATGCGTTAAAAATGGTTCAAATGGCTCTGAGCACTATGGACTTAACTGCTGCGGTCATCAGTCTCCTAGAACTCAGAACTACTTAAACGCCGACCGAAGTGGCCGAGCGGTTCTAGGCGCTACAGTCTGGAGCCGCTCGACCGCTACGGTCGCAGGTTCGAATCCTGCCTCGGGCATGGATGTGTGTGATGTCTTTAGGTTAGTTAGGTTTAAGTAGTTCTAAGTTCTAGGGGACTGATGACCTCAGATGTTAAGTCCAATAGTTCTCAGAGCCATTTGAACCATTTTTGAACTACTTAAACCTAACTAACCTAAGGACATCACACACATCCATGCCCGAGGCAGGATTCGAACCTGCGACTGTAACTGTCGCGCGGTTCCAGACTGTAGCGCCTAAAACCGCTTGCCCACCCCGCCTGGCAGTTATGCGTTACTTCTTTCTTTTGCACTTCCGTGTAATTTACATTTCTTTTACTTATGCTGCAATCTTTCGGCTTCATTTTCATTACAAATAATGAAACTTCCTCATTCTCAGAGTAATAGGCGCCTTGTCGCAGGCACCTTGTCACGGTCCGCGCTGCTCCCTCCGTCACAGATTCTAGTCTTCACTTGGGCATGGGTGTATGTGTTGTCCTTAGCATAAGTGAGCTTAAGTTAGACTAAATAGTGTGTAAACTTAGGGACCGATGACCTCATCACAGATTTCCTAAAAATTTTACAGTAGTAGAAAGTGTGCTGAGTTGAGTATGGTAACTATCCGAAATAGGGAAAATTATAGAATTCTGTTACATGGAATTGTTTCTTCAATGGCGGATATATCTGTATGTGTGTTCTGTATTACATAACTCTGAAAAGGGTTTGTCTGAAAATTAAGCAAGATTTTCACCTTTATTAATGTGCCTACAGACCACTCAGTGCCTCGGCTACATGCTCGTGTTTTTCGTAGATATGGTGTTTATAATATACATATAAACTTCAGTTATATTGCTTTTCTATAAGCTTAACATCCACACATGAGAAACGGGTATCTTCATGTATCTTCTAATGATGTTAGGTTGCAGCTTTTTGCTTTAAAGTGTTCAAATTTTGGGCTCGGTGGCAAATTTTCTGTGATTAAATCTTCAATGTACAGTAGGTCTGGCCAAACTGCTCCACGAGGACTCCGGCCATGGTCCTGCCTTGCACTCTGGGCGCAACGGCGAGTTGGAGTAAGAAGTGAGGAGGAATAGGAAAAGGCTGCAGTGAAGACACCGCTAGAGCGAGGTTTGTCACGGTTCGCTAACAATACCATTTGTATTAAATTATATTTACGTTCTGCATTAGGCATATCATGGCGACTACGCATATGTCCCAAAAGAAAATAAAAAAAAAATAAAAAACAAAACGGTGGAGAAGCCAAATCATTCAATGCTGAAGATATACCCTGCTTTCTGTATAGTTTGAAGGTCACGCAACGCGGTTGATAGGCCGTCACACTATTATGAGCTGGTAAAACATTGATTCGAACATATTACGACACCAGCCACAAAGGCGATATGGTGCACTTTGCACTTCTCTTCTGTCGAACGAGACTGAACGATGCCTGAACGTTGCCCCTTATACATGGAAAACGGTATTTACCACACACACACACACACACACACACACACACACACACACACGATTTTCAAAATATTTCATATACGGGGGGTTCCACTTACTGGATGACCGTCTGTGCGACGCAGTAGATGCTGGACAGAGAGCGCTCCATTGCCCAGTGATCAGATGCTCTGTCGCCCATCTACTCCTGCGGTACGACATGACTGCATTTAAGACATAAGCAAATAAATTTTGTACTGGCCCATGTCATGCAAATAGATGCTGAAACTGCCTGCCATTATTTTCCACGCATTTCTGGCATCTACTCAAGAAATTATTAACCACACTATGTAATTCTCTCTCAGATACTGAACTAATTGATACACGGATATTACCCTTGAGTTACCCTCTCATGTGAGGATTTTTTGTGTACACATTGTCCTTCAGTGCACCCTCCAAATAAAAATGCCAGAGAGTTAAATGAGGACTTCTAGTGGACCAGATATTGTTACTAATCACTCTTGCATCGAACACATCGTGAACTGCGTGCCAAGAAACATTGGCCCTATGAGCCCTTGCCGAATCCTGCTGGAAAATTGTGAAGCTTCGTTCTCTTTCACTCGGTTCATTAAATAATGGTCGCAAAATGTTTTGCACACATCTTTCACTTGTAACTGGGTCATTAAAAAAATTGGGCCTATTATTCTGTCAGCATTAACTGTGTACCACACCCCTATTTTGCCGGCCGGAGTGGCCGAGCGGTTCTAGGCGCTAGTCTGGAATTGTGTGCTCCTAACGTGGGGCAATCCATCAGTCGTCTGCTCGTCATTTCACTTCCGACGGCAGAGAGAAGAATTCACAGTTCACTACATTTTGGCGCACACCGTGGGGCGACTGATTGGTAATTTTCATGGTATCTGATGTCACAAAATAATTTCTCGGGTTCACTACATTTTTGGCGACCAACGTGGGGCTTCGATTCGATTTCATTCTCACGTTTTTGTTAGTGTGAGAACTTCTAAGTTTCGAGACACGACACAGGAAGAATCCCCATTCCATTATTAGCATATGTTAACCTCACTAGCCGGCCGGAGTGGCCGTGCGGCTCTATGCGCTACAGTCTGGAACCGAGCGACCGCTACGGTCGCAGGTTCGAATCCTGCCTCGGGCATGGATGTGTGCGATGTCCTTAGGTTAGTTAGGTTTAACTAGTTCTAAGTTCTAGGGGACTGATGACCTCAGATGTTAAGTCCCATAGTGCTCAGAGCCATTTGAACCATTTGAACCCATATTTTCTGATCATGAAGGGTTTCCTCATGAAACACAACAGGTCTATCTGCCCCCCAATGGTAACAGTTTGGGGAATTAACATACCCTTGTAAATGGAACCAAGCCTCGTCTGTAAATAGAATGAGGTAAGGATCCACTTCATCGTCATGCACTTGTTTTGAAACCCATTCGCAAAACTTAACCTTGTGTGCAGGATCAGCAGGTCGAAGTTCTTGTATTACTGATACTTTATAGGGCCTTACCCCAACCATCTCAGCACCTCTTTGTACAGATGTGTACAATATTTGCTTTTGCTGCGAAAGACGTCTAACAGACTTTTTAGCGGAATTTTCCAGGTGGTATGTAATGTCAGTGAGACGAGCTTCTGTGAACACTGTACATCGTCATTTACGCTTCTTGTCTTGACTGCTTCCATGTTTCACGAAATTTATTCACTAATTTGTGAACTGCACCACGACTCTGATCTCGAGCACCTGGAAACTTCTATTCAAACAATCCCTGAACAGTACAAACAGACTCTGTGCGCACATATGTATCGTAAATAAACACTCATTGTGGAATTGAATAATTCGCGATGGCCATTGTTACGTTAGCAAACTTCGCTGTTGCACTCGTGATGCCTGTTTCATTGCTCGAATGACACTGGTCGACAAGGCGCGTATGTCTGTACGGCCTTCAGGCTAAAACCCGCAAGAAGAAAGGAGGGCAAATTGCGGTTCTACGGGGCCCACTGGACTGGCAGGTGTGACTTCCATGGCCGGCCTGCAATACCCCGGCAGGTGGTCATCAGATAAATGGAACACATTGTATTTTAAAAAAAATTGACGAGAACATTCTATAAGAGTCGATATACTCTCATTGTGTTTGAAGAAATGTTACTTTGCATAAATAGTTAGCAGTTTACTCTCTGGAGGTCTAAATGTGTCTCACTCACTCTCAGGACCCTGGTGGTTGTGCAAATGGTGCGAATTCATCATAAATTGTGGTCACCAGTCTAGCACATGTGAAGCGAGTTGCAAAGTGTAATACGTCCGACCACGGCCACTTTCGCCAACTCACCTTGAGGAGGAGGAGGGAGCCAGACATCCTGGTGCAAGCCCCCGAGGATAGGACACTGCAGTCATTCTTGCAAGGACATAGCAGGAGGCCGAGAGGACGCCCTCGCCTCGATCAAGGAGGGACACATTGCGAAGGGCCCATCTACATGCATACTCCGCAATCCACCATACGGTGCGTGGCGGAGGGTACCTCGTACCACAACTAGCATCTTCTCTCCCTGTTCCACTCCCAAACAGAACGAGGGAAAAATGACTGCCTATATACCTCTGTTCGAGCCCTAATCTCTCTTATCTTATCTTTGTGGTCTTTCCCCGAAATGTAAGTTGGCGGCAGTAAAATTGTACTGCAGTCAGCCTCAAATGCTGGTTCTCTAAATTTCCTCGGTAGCGATTCACGAAAAGAACGCCTCCTTTCTTCTAGAGACGCCCACCCGAGTTCCTGAAGCATTTCCGCAACACTCGCGTGCTGATCAAACCTACCAGTAACAAATCTAGCAGCCCGCCTCTGAATTGCTTCTATCTCCTCCGTCAATCCGACCTGATAGGGATCCCAAACGCTCAAGCAGTACTCAAGAATAGGTCGTATTAGTGTTTTATAAGCGGTCTCCTTTACAGATGAACCTCATCTTCCCAAAATTCTACCAATGAACCGAAAACGACTATCCGCCTTCCCCACAACTGCCATTACATGCTTGTCCCACTTCATATCGCTCTGCAGTGTTACGCCCAAATATTTAATCGACGTGACTGTGTCAAGCGCTACACTACTAATGGAGTATTCAAACATTACAGGATTCTTTTTCCTATTCATCTGCATTAATTTACATTTATCTACACTCCTGGAAATGGAAAAAAGAACACATTGACACCGGTGTGTCAGACCCACCATACTTACTCCGGACACTGCGAGAGGGCTGTACAAGCAATGATCACACGCACGGCACAGCGGACACACCAGGAACCGCGGTGTTGGCCGTCGAATGGCGCTAGCTGCGCAGCATTTGTGCACCGCCGCCGTCAGTGTCAGCCAGTTTGCCGTGGCATACGGAGCTCCATCGCAGTCTTTAACACAGGTAGCATGCCGCGACAGCGTGGACGTGAACCGTATGTGCCGTTGACGGACTTTGAGCGAGGGCGTATAGTGGGCATGCGGGAGGCCGGGTGGACGTACCGCCGAATTGCTCAACACGTGAGGCGTGAGGTCTCCACAGTACATCGATGTTGTCGCCAGTGGTCGGCGGAAGGTGCACGTGCCCGTCGACCTGGGACTGGACCGCAGCGACGCCCGGATGCACGCCAAGACCGTAGGATCCTACGCAGTGCCGTAGGGGACCGCACCGCCACTTCCCAGCAAATTAGGGACACTGTTGCTCCTGGGGTATCGGCGAGGACCATTCGCAACCGTCTCCATGAAGCTGGGCTACGGTCCCGCACACCGTTAGGTCGTCTTCCGCTCACGCCCCAACATCGTGCAGCCCGCCTCCAGTGGTGTCGCGACAGGCGTGAATGGAGGGACGAATGGAGACGTGTCGTCTTCAACGATGAGAGTCGCTTCTGCCTTGGTGCCAATGATGGTCGTATGCGTGTTTGGCGCCGTGCAGGTGAGCGCCACAATCAGGACTGCATACGACCGAGGCACACAGGGCCAACACCCGGCATCATGGTGTGGGGAGCGATCTCCTACACTGGCCGTACACCACTGGTGATCGTCGAGGGGACACCGAATAGTGCACGGTACATCCAAACCGTCATCGAACCCATCGTTCTACCATTCCTAGACCGGCAAGGGAACTTGCTGTTCCAACAGGAAAATGCACGTCCGCATGTATCCCGTGCCACCCAACGTGCTCTAGAAGGTGTGAGTCAACTACCCTGGCCAGCAAGATCTCCGGATCTGTCCCCCATTGAGCATGTTTGGGACTGGATGAAGCGTCGTCTCACGCGGCCTGCACGTCCAGCACGAACGCTGGTCCAACTGAGGCGCCAGGTGGAAATGGCATGGCAAGCCGTTCCACAGGACTACATCCAGCATCTCTACGATCGTCTCCATGGGAGAATAGCAGCCTGCATTGCTGCGAAAGGTGGATATACACTGTACTAGTGCCGACATTGTGCATGCTCTGTTGTCCGTGTCTATGTGCCTGTGGTTCTGTCAGTGTGATCATGTGATGTATCTGACCCCAGGAATGTGTCAATAAAGTTTCCCCTTCCTGGGACAATGAATTCACGGTGTTCTTATTTCAATTTCCAGGAGTGTATATTTAGAGTTAGCTGCCATTCTTTACACCAATCACAAGTCATCTTGTATCCTCCTACAGTCACTCAACGACGACACCTTCCCGTACACCACAGCATCATCAGCAAACAACTGCACATTGCTATCCACCCTATCCAAAAGATCATTTATGTAGATAGAAAACAGCGGACCTACCACACTTCACTGGGGCACTCCAGATGATACCCTCACCTCCGATGAACACTCACAATCGACGACAACGTACTGGGTTCTATTACTTAAGAACTCTTCGAGCCACTCACATATTTGGGAACCAATCCCATATGCTCGTACCTTAGTTAGGAGTCTGCAGTGGGGCACCGAGTCAAACGCTTTCCGGAAGTCAAGGAATATGGCATCCGTCTGATACCCTTCATTCATGGTTCACATGATACCATGTGCCAAAAGGGCGAGTTGCGTTTCGCAGGAGCGATGCTTTCTAAAGCCATCCTGATGCATGGACAGCAACTTCTCTGTCTCAAGGAAATTCATTATATTCGAACTGAGAATATGTTTGAGAATCCTGCAACAAACCGATGTTAAGGATATTGGTCTGTAATTTTGAGGATCTGTCCTTCTACCCTACATATATACAGGCGTCACCTGCGCTTTTTTCCAATCGCTCGGGACTTTACGTTGGGCAAGAGATTCGCGATAAATGCAAGCTAAGTAAGGAGTCAATGCAGTAGAGCACTCTGTAAAACCGAATTGGAATCCCATCAGGACCTAGCGATTTATTTATTTTCAACCCATTCAGCTGCTTCACACCCCAGGGATGTCTATCACTATGTCCTTCATACGGGAATCTGTACGAGACTCAAACGGCGGTATGTTTTTATGATCCTCCTGCGTGAAAGATTTCTCAAATGCTAAATTTAAAATTTCAGCTTTCGTTTTGCTGTCTTCCGTTGCCAGGCCAGACTGTTCAATGAGTGACTGGATGGAAGCCTTCGACCCGCTTACCGATTTTACGTAAGACCAGAATTTCCTTGGGTTTTCAGCAAGATCTTTTGCTAAGTGGTAGTGGTTGAATGCTTCGCGCATCGCTCTTTTTACAGCAGCACGAATCTCTACTAACTTTTGCCTGTCCTCATTCTCCCGATCTTTCTTGTACCGCGAGTGCAACTGCCTTTGCTTCCTGAGCATTCTCCGAATTGCGCTGTTAAACCACGGTGGGCCTTTTCCGTCCGTAACCCACTTTTTGGCACATACTTGTCCAATGCGTGATTTACAATGTGTTTAAAATTTGCCCATAATTCTTCCACGTCCATCGTACCGGAAGTAAATGAAGTCGATTCATTTACTAAGTGGGATGCTAACAACTGCTTATCTGCTCTTTCTAGTAAGAATACTCTCCTAGCCTTCTTGACCGACTTTTTAACTTTCGTAACCATAGTCGTAATGACAACATCATGATCACTAATCCCTGTCTCAACACTGACACCGTCGATGAGGTCTGGTCTGTTCTTGGCCACCCGATCTAAAATATTTCCATTACTCGTTGGCTGTCAATTTAGCTGCTCAGGACAGTTTTCGGATAATGTGTTCAAAAGTAATTCACACGACGGCTTATCTGTACCACCTGTAATGAATCCATAGACATCCCAGTCTACACCAGGTAGGTTGAAGTCGCCTCCGACTAATATAGCATGATCCGAGTCCTTCTGCGATCAGAATGTAGACTTCCTTTGAATGATTCTCGAAATGTCGCGGTGGAACATGGTGGCCGGTAATGACACCCCACAATTAACTTTATTTCCCCTAGCACTGTTAAACGTGTCCAGATAACTTCACAATCACACTCTACCTCGACCTCAGTAGACACAATATTTTTGTCAACTGCAATGAAGACACCACCTCCTACGGTGTCTAATCTGTCTTTCCGATACACATTTCAACCCTCACTAAATATTTCAGAACTTCCTATCTCAGGGTTCAGCCAGGTCTCAGTCCCGAGAATAATTTGCGCGCCACACACTTCCTGGAGGGCAGTAAATTCAGGAACTATATTCCGAACACTCTGAAAATTTATTGCTAATATCTTGATAGCTGAAGTGTCTTTACACTGAGCGCGTCCTGATTTCCCTGCCTGCACGTCGACTGGTGAGTGTTCATCAGGACACCTCGCACTACTGCCTAGCCTAAAAAAAACCCATGTGCACGCCACAAGTACTCTGCTACCAGAGTAGCCACTTCCTTTGTGTAGTACACCCCTGACCTATGTAGGGGCGTCTTACAATTCCCCACCCAATAGCGCAAGTCTAGAAATCTGAAACCAAGACCGGCACAGAGTCGACAAAGCCTCTGGTTGAGCCCCTACACTCGGCTCCAAACCAATGGACCGGAGTCCATTCTGGGAACGATGCTGCAAATAGAGAGCTCTACTTGCACCCCGCGTGCGAGGCCAGCGGTCTTCACCAAATCCGCCAGCCGCCTGTACGAACTGAGGATCGCCTCAGAACCCAAGCGACAGGCATCATTGGTGCCGACTTGAGCAACTACTTGCAGACGACTGCACCCTGTACGCTCGATAGCCGCAGGCAAGGCCGCCTCCACATCTTGGATCAGGCCCCCCGACAGACAAACCGAGTGCACGTTGGATTTCTTTCCAACCCTGTATACTATTTCCCTAAGGGGTTCCATCACTCGCCTAACGTTGGAGCTCCCAATAATCGGCATGCCTTTTCCCCAGTGTGCCTGCTCGGGCCCTGATGAAGGAGCGGCCACCTGCCCACTGACAGGATGAACGGGCGAGGCCAGCCGGCCAGCCTCCACATTGGCCCTCCGCCTCGAGCGACGCGAACGCGTTGCAGTCCGCCAACCACCCTGAGGTGAGGGCGGCCCCAACGCGCTGGGTACACTAGAAGGTGCCTCGGCGGCTGAGTCAGCGGACGCAGCAAGCGACACCTGGGGTGTCTCAAGCAACGCGCCAGACCCTCTGCCGTCGCTGCACCTCGAGGCAGCAGCCTGAAGGCGGCTGACCGTGGCCAACAGCACGCGAACCGCGGCCAGTTCCTCCTGCGCCCGCACACAGCACGCACACACCCTGTCCATCCTACTGCTAATATCAAACGACTCCGCGAATTTATCCTCTACGGCAATCAACAAGCAATATTACTCCTCTCAAATACGCGAATACGCTAGGATTTTATGTAATTAAATATGGAGGCGCACAAACACTCGGAAAGAAATTAAGAATGAAACTACAAAACAAATATGAAATCTAAATATGCGACTTGCTACTGCACTGCTCCTGCACTGATACCTCACCAGCGGCTGCTCAAGGCTCACATCTGACAATGAGAAGTGTGCCGACAACTGATGGACATCTGCAGCCATTATGACGGAATGCCAAGAATGCGCGAAAGCATCTGAGTTCTTCTTGCCTGGCGGCAATCATTATACCTGCCTTAGAAAGCAGAAATGTGCCAACATTTCCACCACCCCACGAGCACAGTGAGGATCGTACACAAAGAGCGGGGAATTGGCGCAGGGGGGCGTGTGAAAGAAGTCAGCGTTCGTAAGAAGATGCTCTCCTCCTCAGTGAGGACTTTCCTTATAAATCACGGACGCCAGCAGCTTTTGAGACGGAGCCCAAACGTGAGTCTGTCCAGGCATCATGCACAAAGGGCGGTTATAAAGAAGTGTTGTGTAGCTGCACTCCCAACAGCCTCGGAATGCAGGAAAACATCTTCAGAATGTGAAATCGTGAGAAAGATGTCGATTCACGAGCCACACGCCTGCCCACGCCAAATACGAAATTTTCACCCCACACGGACAGGCTTGGCTGTGAAACGGCGATCTGTGATTGGGTTGCATTGAAAATTTTTTCCCCCAGTGACAACGCCGAAAAGAAGAATATTTCGAAGAGGAATTGAGCTGAGAGGAGGAGGAGAATTGATAAAGGAGTCGTGGAGACCCCGCAGAAGCGAGAAGACATGGGTGCTCTTCCACCATCGTCAACATCCGCCTTCTGACACCGTCATAGCACAGCTTCGGCCACGAGACCGAAAACAGTGAGAGAACGCGGAGATCGTACCTGGGCCCCGCCGCAGCGCTGCGATTGCTGATCAGAACAGCCAACTCGCGCTGCACAGCTCCGAGGCGAAGCGACGTACCGACGCAGTATACGGCCAACGATAACGAAGAATGGTGAGACGATTCATTCCCTCCTCCTTCCACTTCATAACTGAGTTGTGTCCACGTCCAGTCAAATCGGCCTTGAGATTTATAATTTTGTTTTGATTTGTGTTCAAAAATGGTTCAAATGGCTCTGAGCACTATGGGACTTAACGTCTATGGTCATCAGCCCCTAGAACTTAGAACTACTTAAACGTAACTAACCTAAGGACATCACACAACACCCAGTCATAACGAGGCAGAGAAAATCCCTAGCCCCGTCGGGAATCGAACCCGGGGTTGATTTGTGTAAACAGCACGTAAATAAATACATTTCGTTCATGTTTTGATCATATAAGCAGTCTCTTACATTCATACATGAACCCCATAAATTTGAACCCTTTGCGTTTGATTTCATTTAATTATTTCTGTCAATTAATTGTTGGCTCCTAACGTGGGGCAATCACATCAGTCATCTGCTCGTCATTTCACTTCCGATGGCAGAGAGAAGAATTCACAGTTCACTACATTTTGGCGCCCAGCGTGGGGCGACCTTGTAACGCCGGAAATGCGTATCCTCCTATTTCCATCTATTGTACTATAATTTGTTTTCCTTATTTTTGTTACCTGAATATATGACATTTCTGTGTCTTTACATATTGTAATTGTTTTACTATTTGTGTATATATATTTATGCATTTATGTCGATGTATAATTGGTTTGTTTCGTAAATATTATTTGTATTTTTACGCTGGGTCTTGCCTAGGGAAAACTGCTATCGAACGATTACATCGATAGGTCGTGTGAAGACTCAGTGTGTAGGATCTTTGGTAGTGAACTCTGCCGCGTGGAGTGCGGGCAGTGCGAGAGGGAGTCTGGCTGGAGTAGCGAGTGGAGCAGGTGTGTTGTGTGACGCTCCCGCGAGCTGCCGCGCTTTCGGGGTTTGGCAGCATGTAATTGCGCTCGACTCGCGATTATAGTTTCTGACATGGTGTCGCGGACGGGAAGCATTAGCTGGCGCACATCAAGAGCCCGTTTCGCCTGGTGACCGTGTCGAGAAGAAGGCGCGCCAACATCCAGCTTCTGCAACAGCGACGGCCGACAATGAGTGACTGTCGCCACCTCCTCGATCGACGGCTTCAAACCTTCAATCAACCAACAAGGAAGACTAAAAGCACGTAAAGTTTCAGAACTGTATGGCAGACCTCAGCTTTTCAAATTGTTCCATTTGCCTCGCAAAATTACAGCAACTTAGCATGAACCTTTGTTGCTCATTGTCCCAATTGCATTGCCAAGCAGGGTCCCTTCCTTTTCCGAAATGAACCCGAGTGTCGTTGAAATTCAAACGCTAGCATAATTCCATTTCACTGCTTTAATTTCAAAGTTCAATTTAAGTATTCATAGCTGGCTACAATAGTTAGATTACACAAGCACAAATTAAGAGTGCGAGTTTTGTTAACGTATTTTTGCTTACCTGTGACTGCAGCTCAGCTTGGTACGTACTAAATTTTACTATTGTTAATTGTTCAGAATCGTTTAATTCAAGTTCAAAGTTAAATCTCTTCTTTCTAAATTGCGTAGATTCAAGTAGCTTTAGAAATGATTGTTGAGGTAGTCCAAGACTAACTGTATTTCGATGTGCTTCAGAAAGAGAGCTCACTATTAACTTCAGGAACTAAATTAACTTTCGATTTTCCGGTTTCATTAATTCTTTTGCTAAATTAAGTGTAGCGAAATTTATTACTTCTGACAAACTTTCAGTTTTCACACTACACGTGTCAACCTTCAGTTGCCACGCTTCTAGTGCTAATTATATATGTAATAACCTTTCTTTTTCAGTTATTATAGTAATTGTCCATAGGACTGGCGACCGTAATTTCCCCCAAATCTCAAATATCTAATTACCGCTAGTTGATTGTTAACGTAACGGCCGCACATTTACTTTCTTTATTAACTTTATCCCTATTTCAAAATTAATTTCCACCAGTTTCACTTGCATTTTTCCTTTCCTCCCTCTTTACCGACAGGTTAACTTCGGTGACGATTGCTTTTCCAAAATTCCCATTAGGTACACGCGGTTTCATTTTTCACTGTCATTAAGGTCGATAAGTGAGGGGGAGGTTACACGTGGCGACCTGGTGACAGGACAATCTTCAAATTTGAGGTTGTTCTGGACACGAATTTTGCATTGTACAAATCTCGTAACAAAGTACTGGTTACGAAATGGTCGATATGTCAGCGAGAATATTAGTGTGAGGAATCCTAATTAGATTTGAGATTTGGCATTTATATTGAAAATTATTAAAATGAGTGAAGGCAACAATTACCAAAATTTGGTAGGCTTGGATAAGGAACAATCGGTCGAACAGTGGGGAACGCGCACCGCGGTACCCATTGTTCAGGGACAGGCGGCCAGCATGAAAGACGCGACCGCCGAAACGCAACAAAGAGCAGAAATGGAATTCCACACTTTAGAAAATGTTTCGGAGTCGGAAGTGAAAATCAAATGCGAATCCCTTGATGACGAATACGGGGGGACAATTAAAGAGGGAGCCGCTACGGAAGTAAAACCGGTAGTTTCCGGGAATTTAACTGATTTATTGACTGTTTTGATTAACGAAATCAAGAGTCAATCGGCCAAGCAATAAGCTCAGTCTGAAAAAAATTGAACGAAAGCTAGACAGTCACAACAAAACTATTAATGTTGTTAACAATGTTGGAGTTGTTAACACAAAAGTTGATAAAATCAAAGAAGATATTGTTGTGATTAATAGAATCGAGAAAAGTGTAGGAGAATCAGTTGCTCCGATCATCGAGAATAAGGTGACGGAACAAATTCAATTAGTGAAAAAAGAGGATCAAAAGAAGGTGGAAACATTAAAGGCTTTAGTATCCGAAGTAGATACCAAAGTGACGAAGCAGGCTAATACCTGCGAAGAGAAAAAAAGGGAAGTAGAAACGCTTGCGACAACCACTTGCCAAGTAATTACGAGAGTGTCGGAATTAGAAAAGAAACTTGACGAAAAAAAAGGTGCTATGTGCCAATCTATGCACATAGTTCGGAATTGTTGACGAAAGAGGAGCGGTTCGACCCCTTGAAAAAAGGCGGTATACACGCGACGGATTTCATTAAGAATTGTGAAAGAGTTTTACCCAGATCATGGACTAATGAGAGAAAAATTAATGCGGTTATTGATGTGTTGGCTGGTGATGCCAAGCGTTGGGGCTTAAACCTCAACATTACGAACATGACTTTTGACGAGTTTAAAAATTTGATTCTGGCTGAATACTGGTCAGAGCAAAAACAGCAAAGTGTCTGGCGCGAATTTGTCGTATCGAGGCCTTTCGATGCGAATTCGCGCGGCTCGATGAAGGAGTTCTGTGAGGGCTGGATCCGCAAGTTGGAATATTTGCGTGATCGCCGCACGGAATCCGAAATAGTCTGGGAACTCTACAAGAAGCTTCCAGATGATACAAAACGCTACATAGGAAGCAATTACAGGACAATCAATGATTTCCTGGAAAGAGTTGAGGACGAGGACAATTGGCGCAATAATCGCGACAGTGGTAGAGGCCGTGGTAACAACAACGGGTACCACAGCAACCACAACAACGATAACCATGGGAATAATGCATACCGCAACTTTGGCAGCAATAACAATAGTGGTTCGGACCGTGATAACAATCGGTACAATGCAAATAATAACAGGAATGACGGAAACCAGTACCATACTAACGTGATACGGGCTTCACAGGATAGTAATAACGCCAGAGGGTGCGATAAGCCGCCTCAGCAGCATTCGGGGAGCAGATCTGCTGGGACGAGACAGGGAAACCATTAGCCGCGCCGGTGAGGGGCCGACCGGGCGTGGAGAAATTTTGGCGGCCCAATAACAGGAGAAAACCCAGGTATCGTCGTTATGAAAATTCCGTGTGGAATAATCAACGGCGGGAGAGTGTGCCAGTGTTAGGAGAAAGGAGTGCGTCCACAAGTAGTAGATCAGCTGTAGACACGGCAGTAGAAAATATATTCACAGTAAGTGAGAACAATGTAAGTAGTGTTCCGGAAATAGATTATAAAGTGGCAGCTGTAACACCCACAGCAGAACTGGAGATTGAGTTTAAGAATGATTCGCAATTGTTGAGAGAAGATCAGATGTCGGATAACACGTCCGTCATCGAGCGAGGAGATGCAGAGAGGGATGAGGTCTGGTTAAGGCAGTTCGGTCGCTTATACGACGAACTAAGAGATTATAGGGGCCTGTACGGGAGAAGTGTTTATGGGGAGCGCGGGCAGGATTTGCCGCGTCTCGTCCCGCAGGAAGGTAGTGTTTGTGAAGTGATAGAAAGTTCTGGCCCTAACCGGCAGACTTTACCAGAAATAATTGATGTTAATGGGGAGCACGAGTCAGATTCGTCGGGTTTCGTCCCGCAAGAGTTGGATGTTGAAGTAGTAACGGAAAGTTCTGGCCCTAACCGGCAGACTTTACCGAAAGTTATAGTGGTAGAAGTAGCCGACCCATCCGACGCAAACCTCCAGTTTAAACATTGCGAGAGTATTAAGGAAACGGATTACGGAAATTTTGGTGATAGCCGGACACGATTGGCAGAAAAGCACGTAGATTACAGCGTGTATGAGGTTAAAGCTGACATTATACGGTCAGACGATAGAAGTGTGGGTTGCGCAGATCTAGAGGAAGTAATTGCAGATACTACTGGGTACATTCCTCCAGGTAGATTGGCAGATGAGATCAATCTGACCAAAGTGGAATCAACGAAGGTGACAATTAGTGAATTGATAGCAAAGCAACACTCACTAGTTGACGAGTTACAGGAAAAGGTTTCGGTATTGGAGGCGAAGCTAGAGACTAAGCCTCAGGACAAACGTGTTGAAATTAAAACTGTATGTGAACAGAGGCTGAAAAAGCCGCCAGATAAACCCGGATTTAGGATCAAAGCCGGATGGTTTTTTCTGGAATGACCTGGGTATAGGCGAGGATTTACTGTGGGAAAATAAAGAAACAGTCGAGGACAAGTGTAGACAGATAGTAGTGTCTGTTAATATGCACGACCTACAACTAAACGTGTTGATTGACACTGGTGCAGAATTGAGTGCTGTATCTGGGAAAATATTTGAGTTACTGAAAGACAGACCTGGCATCGTAGTTATGCCAGTAACAGGAGTGAAAATTATCGGTGCTACTGGGAAGGCCAGTAAACCGGTCACAAAACAGATTTTTGTCAACTTCGAGATAGGTAGGACACCATTTGAACAAGAGTTTGTCGTCGTGCCAGACTTAACTACGGAAGTAATTATTGGCTTAGATTGGCTATTAAAGTACCGTGCAGTGATTAATTGCGAAAGCAAAACTTTGACATGTACGTCACAAGATAAAACAATAGTAGTTAGTTTTGACGAGGCAGGAGACGGTGTGCATAGGCAATACCAGCCTATACACATTGTTAACTGGCCGGATGGTATTGACGTAGGTATGAATCTGAACTACTGTAATGTGAAGAATCTCGGCATTGACGATAATGTAGAAAGTGAATTGGACAGTGTTGTAGACGGTGTGTCAAACGTAACACACGAACAAAGACGAGGCCGACTTTCCCGTACCTATTGCCATCACAACCATAGGGCATGGGGTAAATATGTGGCAGTATTTGAGAGAATTATGAACACCTTGAGACATGAATCGACGGGATTTTCTCCAGAGGAAATCCTGTTGGATGACAGAAGTAAAAGTTTAGTGGAAGAGATAATCAAGTTCCCTCCACGGATTGACATTAATATTGGTGTGAAAAAAGATCGTTTGCGAGAAGTAATGAAGCTTAAAGCCGATGCTCGCATACGTCGTCATGAAGCTAAAGCGCGTTTTGCTAAGTTTGCAATCGGAGACTTAGTACTTGTAAAAGCTCATGAGAAATCGAGCGAGATAGACAATGAAATCTCTAAATTTAAGTTTGTTTATAATGGACCATATAAAGTCATTGGTATACCTCACACAAATGCTTATTGCTTAGAGTATCCAAGCTCTGGAAAACTATTAGGTATACGGAACACTGTAGACCTGAAATTGTACCAACCTAGGATTGATTAACACCACAGCATGGGTAATTTGTACAGAATGTAAAATAGTGTGTAAGATTTAACGATTTGCTAGATTGCCATTCTTTTGACTGACCACGGTCATTAAAGAAGTTGTAATTAATAAGTAATTAATTTTGATTAATCAAGTTAATTTTAATCAATTTAATCATGATCTACTCAACTGAAATTCCAAGCTGCTAGTTTAAGTTTTCAGCTGAATCACAGTAGATTAAGGAATGTAAATATGATTTTGTAAATAGCTGTAAGATTCCATAAATATGTGATTTACTAGTCATTGCCGATGTACTTAGACGCTGTTTTAAGTTTCAGGCTAGTACATGCGTGTGATGATGGACAAATGGTTCAAATGGTTCTGAGCACTATGCGACTTAACTTCTGAGGTCATCAGTCGCCTAGAACTTAGAACTAATTAAACCTAACTAACCTAAGGACATCACACACATCCATGCCCGAGGCAGGATTCGAACCTGCGACCGTAGCGGTCACGCGGTTCCAGACTGAAGCGCCTTGAACCGCACGGCCACACCGGCCGGCGATGATGGACAGTGTTGAGTTATCCACCGTGATAGTGTTTATGGACTCCTTGAGATTACTCGGGAGTGAGTTTTACCGAAAGAATTCAGTGAAACGGACGTTCTGGAAAGAGGGCGAGAGAGATCAAGCGTGCCGCACAGGCGGGCGCAACAATACTGGCGGGGCGGAACCGCTGTCGGCTCTTGTGCCGCTGTCGGCCCTTGTGCCGCTGTCGGCATTCTTTGTACTTGCGAGTACGGAAGGCGGAGTTGTTTTTCTTCCCGGACAGCTGATATGAAAGAATTCTGTTGTCAATATTTATGTTTTTGTCGATCTGCTGTATATTATTTTCTTGTTTAGCGTTAAGTGCACACTCATAACGAGAATATTAATTATGAAAAGTTTATATAAAATACGAATTCTATGTAATTAATTATTAATTTGCGTATTTTGATATACCTGTTATCTATGACCATGTAATCTGATTAATTTTGTAAATAGTATTCCATTTCTTGATACTGCTAGGAATTTAGATTTTTAGAATAGCTAAACCATTTTCTATGTTTTCTATGAATTTTAATATGTTGTCAACCTGTTTTATTTTGAACAAGATGACAGAGTGGAATAAGATTAGGAGTGTCTCCACTCAATTATTATCGTCGAAAAATTGGTTTATGGTTAATTAGGCGAATGCTAAATTTTGTTGATGTTTTGAGCATATGCATTTCCGCTGTTTCTTTTTTTTTTTTTTTTTTTTTTTTGGACATTTTCTGAGTCTGTTTACATTACACGAACATCCTCAGACAATGTGGGGCACGTGTAACGCCGGAAATGCATATCCTCCTATTTCCATCTATTGTACTATAATTTGTTTTCCTTATTTTTGTTACCTGAATATATGACATTTGTGTCTTTACATATTGTAATTGTTTTACTATTTGTATATATATATTTATGCATTTATGTCGATGTATAATTGGTTTGTTTCGGAAATATTATTTGTATTTTTACGCTGGGTCTTGCCTAGGGAAAACTGCTATCGAACGATTACATCGATAGGTCGTGTGAAGACTCAGTGTGTAGGATCTTTGGTAGTGAACTCTGCCGCGTGGAGCGGAAGGATGCTAAGTTCACCCAACCTGGATATGATGTGACGTCATTATGACGTATATACGCTTTAGTCGATTAACACACCTATCGACTTTTACGAACGTTCGAGATTCTAAACTGTCGTCAGCTAGTGGTTTGTTTTGACACGTGCGAGTCTGATAACAGCTCAGTGTGGCAGCGTATATGTATTTCGCCAAAATAAAAGAGCTGGATATTAATAGAAATATTCCTGACTGTGGCCTTGAAAACACCACAGACAATACGTTTCGTAAAAAAGTGAAGTCTTCTTATGTCCCGACCAGATCTGATTGTGTGATTGTTGTGTTAAACGCTTACATCGAAAATAATATTTATTTATTATCAATATTTTAGTATGGTTTCATACAATTGGTCTTGTCAGTACATATTACATTGTAGCAGCATACTCTTGCTGACTTTTTTTTCTTAATTTATATAGCTGAAAGAGAACTCGTGCAAGTTTGTTAGCTAAGTAATTTATATGTCCATCCCAAGATAGTCTCTTATCAACCATAATTCCAAGTAATTTTACACTCGGACCGCAGAGACAGGTACCTTAGTGTCCAGTAATGACTGGTGTGTAGAATGATTGAATTTCGAACTTAAAAAGAAAAATATGAGGCATTGTTGAAGAAAAATCGTCGACCGGAGATGAAATATGAGGGGAAGTGGATTTCTCAATGTAATCTTAACCAAAGGTTAGTGTCTTGACGCATCTAAAGATTTTGGCTGCTGAGTGCTTCTTCGCTCTGAGTACGAATAACCGACGCACTTCAGCTGGGTCAGAAGTACATCAATTTCTGCTTGAGATTCACAATAACCACGCAATTGCCCGTCGTCATCGATGCTGAACTCTTTCAGATTTTCTCTCATTAGTCTCTCGAATGCTGAACACATAATTAGAGACGAGCAAACGAAAAACAACGCACAGGACACAAGCACAGTACAATACATGATTTAAACGCAAGGAGCGCAAAGCACATTTAAACGAATGGCGCAGAGCACAGCGCTACCCTGTCACAACCTCTCGAAAGTTCACAAAAGTCGAATAGTCGATATACGGTTTCTATCGTTTTCGATGTAGCGTGTATACGTCATAATGACGTCACATCGTATCCAAGTCCGGTGAACTTAGCATCGTCCCGTGGAGCGCGGGCAGTGC
The DNA here is from genome assembly GCF_023864345.2 of Schistocerca serialis cubense. Taxonomy (NCBI): domain Eukaryota; kingdom Metazoa; phylum Arthropoda; class Insecta; order Orthoptera; family Acrididae; genus Schistocerca; species Schistocerca serialis. The sequence goes on from NC_064640.1 coordinate 890,974,137, forward strand.
GAGAGGGAGTCTGGCTGGAGTAGCGAGTGGAGCAGGTGTGTTGTGTGTCGCTCCCGCGAGTTGCCGCGCTTTCGGGGTTTGGCAGCATGTAATTGCGCTCGACTCGCGATGATAGTTTCTGACATGGTGTCTCGGACGGGAAGCATTAGCTGGCGCACATCAAGAGCCCGTTTCGCCTGGTGACCGTGTCGAGAAGAAGGCGCGCCAACATCCAGCTTCTGCAACAGCGACGGCCGACAATGAGTGACTGTCGCCACCTCCTCGATCGACGGCTTCAAACCTTCAATCAACCAACAAGGAAGACTAAAAGCACGTAAAGTTTCAGAACTGTATGGCAGACCTCAGCTTTTCAAATTGTTCCATTTGCCTCGCAAAATTACAGCAACTTAGCATGAACCTTTGTTGCTCATTGTCCCAATTGCATTGCCAAGCAGGGTCCCTTCCTTTTCCGAAATGAACCCGAGTGTCGTTGAAATTCAAACGCCAGCATAATTCCATTTCACTGCTTTAATTTCAAAGTTCAATTTAAGTATTCATAGCTGGCTACAATAGTTAGATTACACAAGCACAAATTAAGAGTGCGAGTTTTGTTACCGTATTTTTGCTTACCTGTGACTGCAGCTCAGCTTGGTACGTACTAAATTTTACTATTGTTAATTGTTCAGAATCGTTTAATTCAAGTTCAAAGTTAAATCCCTTCTTTCTAAATTGCGTAGATTCAAGTAGCTTTAGAAATGATTGTTGAGGTAGTCCAAGACTAACTGTATTTCGATGTGCTTCAGAAAGAAAGCTCACTATTAACTTCAGTCACTAAATTAACTTTCGATTTTCCGGTTTCATTAATTCTTTTGCTAAATTAAGTGTAGCGAAATTTATTACTTCTGACAAACTTTCAGTTTTCACACTACACGTGTCAACCTTTAGTTGCCACGCTTCTAGTGCTAATTATATGTGTAATAACCTTTCTTTTTCAGTTATTATAGTAATTGTCCATAGGACTGGCGACCGTAATTTCCCCCAAATCTCAAATATCTAATTACCACTAGTTGATTGTTAACGTAACGGCCGCACATTTACTTCCTTTATTAACTTTATCCCTATTTCAAAATTAATTTCCACCAGTTTGACTTGTATTTTTCCTTTCATTTAGATGTAACCCTTTCCTCCCTCTTTACCGACAGGTTAACTTCGGTGACGATTGCTTTTCCAAAATTCCCATTAGGTACACGCGGTTTCATTTTTCACTGTCATTAAGGTCGATAAGTGAGGGGGAGGTTACAACCTGATTGGTAATTTTCATGGTATCTGATGACACAAAATAATTTCTCGGGTTTATTACATTTTTGGCGACCAACGCCGGGCTTCGATCTGATTTCATTCTCATGTTGTTGTTAGGGTGAGAACTTCCATGTTCCGCGACTCAGGAAGAATCCCCATTCCATTATTAGCATATGTTAACCTCATTGTATGAGATGTCAGGCGCACGGATGATGTGTTTGTGTGCTAAGTGCGTTGCAAATGAGCATATAAAGTGGATATAGCGGTAGCTACTGTAGTCAGTTTTGGTTCCCACAGCCTCCTCCTTTTTTTTTATGTAGTTGTAGAATGTGTTGTTTGTTGTTGTGAAAATTCTGCTCCACGATTTCCGTTGTTCTGTTCGCTGTTACCAGGGTTGTCATCAGCGTTGTACTGCCTCTGTTCCTTCTTTGGACTGCCTTTAGTTTTTAGCTTTCGTTCTCCATGCAACTGAGGTCTGGGAGACTGATAAATACGTAAACAGTCAAGCCAGCTGTGTAAAGTTCCGGGGAGTGCGAGGAAACACAAGGCACATTCATGGGAGATACGCAAAGTCAGAGTCCACTAAGTCGAATTTTCGCGATGTTAGAGAACCGCACATCAGAGTTAACAGCCATAAGTGAGGAGAGTAAAACACGGTTTGAAAGATTAGAAACTGCTCTAAAGCTTTGCAGTCAAAAGCTTGAACCGCAGATCACTGAAGTTAGGCACGAATTGGAGACCGAAACGGTACCGATGGAGGTCACCAACAGACTGGACGAGGTGAGTAAAGAGTGTGAAACGAAGGTTGACAACTTAGAAACGCGGGTAAACGCAAAGATGACTGATATCTCTGTGCGCGTAGATGAGGAAAGTAAATCATCCAAGGAAACACAGGCACGAGTGTCAGTCCTCGAGGAAGAAGTGTGTACAATGCGACAAAGTAATTTCCTTGTAACGCACGTCACGCCAATGAATTTGCAGGCCGCACTTCCGATGCATACGGTGGACATACCACTGTCCCTGTCCAAGTTCGGCCGCACGCGCAGCACTCACCCGAAGGCGTAAATAAAGAAACGCTTTACGACCGGTTCCCACTAGAGCGCGGCAGAGCGGTGTGCGGTAACGGCAGCGGCAAGCGTTTTCCGCTTTGACGCGGGGGCTCGAGGAATTGACGTTCCCATCTGGAAGCGGCAGACGCTAGCGGTAGCCAATGACGGACAGCCACTGACGTACGGGGAGGGACCCACTGAAACGCCCGGTGCGTTTGATAAACTATATCTTACACCTACACGAAGGAAAGACGAAGTTGGGTGAAGACATACCAATTTTTCATTTTCTGTACAATGTACTCTTTCACATATTTCATTATTCATTTTTTCTCATTTCACCATAAACAGATTTCATGACTACCGTTCATGATTGTTCACTATCTCCTGACACAATGAAACAATATACGATAAGAGAGATTATTCAGATAGTTAAGCAAGACAAAAATTTAAAATCTGATACGGTAGCAGGTATACGAAAACAGTAAGAACGCAAAGGCTAGGGGGAACGGATGAAAGTGGAAACCACCTGATAGTATTTCCCACAGAGCATAATGTAATCATCGCCAGCACATTGCTTAAGAATCACGAAAGAATAGTATATATTTGGAACAGAGTTTTCGAAACCAGATTTCAAATTATAAGACATTTCCCGGTGCAGACGCAAACCTATAACAATTTAATGGTTACGAGCTGCAGTTTACAACTAAAGAGACAGTAAACGGTACAAATTAAGGAGATGGAACTTGAGTAAGTCCAGACCCACAGTTTTTCGATAATCTTAAAGTTACCATAATGCAACGACCGTAATGCACGACAGAGGAAGGAATCCGCTAGAATACGAATGGATATCTCTGAGAGAAGAAGTGGTGAATGCAGCAGAGTATGTGAACGGGAAAAAGATGCAGTAGAAATCGTTAGATAAAACGTGGTATATTGAATTTGACAAGAGGGAAAAATATAAAAATGCAGGCCATGGGAAATAGAAATGTCTAAACATGAGATTGACAGTAAGATCAAAATTGCAACGCAATTTTGAACTTGGAAAACATAGGAGAATGAAAATGAGAAAGAAGAAAGAAAACTTTGCTCAAAGGAGAAGCAACTGTCAAGAACTCATTTGGCAAGCCAGAACTAAGCAAATAAGAGAAGGCTAGAAAGTGGAAGGAATATGTAGAGAGGAGAGGGGGAGGGGTTGTACAAACTAACATAAGCACAATGTTAGATTCCTGTGAAATGTCTGGACACGCAAGGCAATACTGATCCTACCACTTAGCTAAGTAGACACACTGAAGAACTGCGAAACTGTGTTTATAGCATTTGCATGTTTAGAGAAAGATTTTGACAATCTTAATTAAAACATTCTTTGAAGCTCTGGAAATGTCATCGATAAAACACAGGGCCACAAGATTATCTACAACTTGTGCAGAAACCAAACTGCATTTCTAAGACTTCAATGACTTGAAAGGGAAGCAGTAATTGAGAAGGCAGAAGGAGAGAGGATATAAAATGAAGACTGTGAATAGCAAGAAAAGCGTTCTGAAAAAGAAAATTTGTTCACATCGAATATAAACTCTAATGGTTGCATACCCTTTTACTAAGGTATTTGTGTGGAGTGCGGTATTTGTATGGAGTGCAGCCTTGTATGTAAGTGAAACGTGGACGATGAACGGTTCTGCCAAGAAGACAATGGACGCTTTCAAAACGTGGTGATCAATAGGAATGCTGAAGATTAGATATGAGGATCGTGTAACTAAAGAAGAGGTACGGAATTAAATAGAGGAGGAAGAGGAAATTACGGAAAGACTTTGACTACAAGAGGGGTAAGTTGACAGGACATATTATGAGGCGTCAAAGAGTGAGGACAAAGGGTAGTATTCTGATAATAATCATCTGTTGAAATGCTATTCTACTATTTTATCTATTAATGTAAGCAGTGAATTTACTCTTCCATGCAATCCTCCACAAAAGATTTAAACCAAAACTGAAATCAGCTGAACACCAAATCTTTCAACCACTGTCTGACAACTACTGCATCCACTTTCAACTATCACTGGCTAGCCACACACACATACAGATATAAGGAGAACAGAAATAAACAAACATTAGTTTTCAGCATATAATTCTTTAGGTTGGCATCATGTACATAAACAAACCAAACAGGAAAGGACATGAAGTGAACACACTGTAGTTACGACTTCAAATCAGCGTTTTCGGTAAAATGTCTACAGATAGTGACAGAAGAAAAAAGAGCGAACATGAAAATGTGCTTATGTTCCATAATCTAAGTTTTAGTTCAACATCCAGCAGGTGAGGGGAAACGCAGATGTCCGCCAAAAACTCCATTCACTGTAAGTAAGCAGTTATTCACGTAAAAAAAAAAGATGTGAACTGTTTTATAATCTGCAAGTATCACATATCAAAACAAAACTGAATCATTCTAGATTCCACCGAAGATGCCTTAAAGTAAAAGGCGAAACGCGTCTTGAATCAATAAAGTGCACTAGATAAAGAAAAAAACGTTTGTTACTTACCAAAGTAAATAATCAATAGCTCTAGATACATAGCAAATTACATCTTATGACATACCAGCAAATTAGTATCGGTTTAACTTCTCATTCCACATGTTATTAAATTCTATTTAAAAAAATTCATCCATCCCTTCTGAAAAACTGTAGTTACATTATGGGAGGAAGGATAATATGCTCCCATTTTATCGAGGGCAATCTAAATGGTGCAATGTATGCTGATTTCCTACGTAATGTTCTACCGATGTTACTACAAGATGTTTCACTGCATTACAGAATGGCGATGTACTTCCGGCATGATGGATGTCCGGCACATAGCTCGCGTGCGGTTGAAGCGGTATTGAATAGCATATTTCATGACAGGTGGATTGGTTGTCGAAGCACCATACCATGGCCCGCACGTTCAACGGATCTGACGTCCCCGGATTTCTTTCTGTGGGAAAAGTTGAAGGATATTTGCTATCGTGATCCACCGACAACGCCTGACAACATGCGTCAGCGCATTGTCAATGCATGTGTGAACATTACGGAAGGCGAACTACTCGCTGTTGAGAGGAATGTCATTACACGTACTGCGAAATGCACTGAGATTGACGGACATCATTTTGAGCATTTATTGCATTAATGTGGTATTTACAGGTAATCACGCTGTAACAGCATCCGTTCTCAGGAATGATAAGTTCACAAAGGTACATGTATCACATTGGAACAATCGAAATAAAATGTTCAAACGTACCTTCGTTCTGTATTTTAATTTAAAAAACCTACCTGTTACCAACTGTTCGTCTAAAATTGTGGGCCATATGCTTGTGACTATTACAGCGCCACCTATCACAAAGCGAAAAAAGTGTTAAAACATTCCTATTTCTTTATGTACTACACGAATATGTAAACAAAATGGGGGTTCCTATTTTAAAAATTGCAGTTGATATCCGTTTGACCTATGCCAGCGCCATCTAGCAGGCCAACCATAGCGCCTTCTGGTTTCCCCCTTCAAGCTAGACAAGTTTCGTTCTTTGTAGTTTTTTCGTTTGACACTTATTTCGTGAGATATTTGGCCCGGTCACGATCGATTGTGCACTGCAACGACAGACAGAATTGGCACAATAACGGACGAAGGAGAGAAGACGGGAATATGCGAAAGCGAGATAGACGTCATGGTCCACACCATGGAGAACAAGGCAGGAAAAAAGTGCCAACCAACTGCGTGTAAGCGTCTCATTATGGGAGAGACAGTGAGAACAATGCAGGTTCACAACCTCTGACCCCCACCTCAGGCAGAGGAGCGTGAGATCACGCAAATGAATGATAAGAGAAAATGAGATATTGCAGGGGACACCACGGTAGAGAAAGGCCATCACATATGCAATGTGAGGTACTGGCAATAACAAATGCAAGACGACGTTGACCAGTACTGTGATCACCCAGAGCTGCCGGAAAAAGCGGACCATCGGTGCCCCCTCACTGAAATAACCGTGAAAGGAATTAAGACGAGAGCATGTCTGGATCCTGGGTCGGAAGTGACAGCACTTTCAACGTCTTTTTACTCAAAGCTGGTAGAAAGTGGTAGTAAATTAGCTGAGATAGCCGTAAAAGGAATCTCACTAATTCCCGCTTTTGGTGCGAAAAGAAAGAAGGTAGAGAAACGGGTCTTGGTGTCGTTAAGCGAAGAAAGAAGTACCTTCCAGGTGAATGCACTTGTGACCTGTGGGTTGTCCCTCGATTTTATAATCAGGAATGGCATACTCCCGAGTAGAGCGGTGGTCATGGTTTGGACCACTAAAACCATGGTCAGTTTATTCGAAGACCCAGTCGCATAGGGTTCAGAGGGCACAAAAGGCACAGTTAATTTATATTTTAAAAAAGTGGGTAGAACGAGGAAATTTTCATAGATAGGCCACGGTAGCTAAAAGGCGATTTATTAGAAGGAACAGGGGTTCCAGATGAAGTCAGTTTGCCATCCGCAAGTCGTGATGAGAATTACACGCACACAGCCGACAAAAGTGAATCTGACGGACATGATGCGACTGGTCGTGGGTTGGAGACCCTCGCACGTGTTTTATTAGGGCTTAGAAAGGCCAGAGGCCGTAAATGAGTACGCTCCCGTGATACCGCAAGCGGCCCATGCGGTTACTGGTGACACGCTCAAAAAGGAACATGATAATATGCAGAGCGAAACCACAGTCAAATGCCGTGGCGACAAGCGCGCCGAGACAATGAAAAACGTTGAAGGTGAAGCCCCCACAGCAACAGATAAGCTCATGCGGAGTATAAAAAGCGAAAGAGAAGCACTGTGAAGTGCACCACAGAAGTATAAACGCCCACTCGCCAGAAGTAGAAGACAATGTTGCTCCCTCCACGGTCGCAATATGTGCAAGTCAGACGGTTTTCGGAGGACTGCAGCTGTTTCCATGCATCCATGTAGCAAGAAAAACTGACGTCACGCTCGGAAGCAAGGGAGGCTGCAGAAAACAACGATTTCTGATGTTGTTTATGACGTTTGAGAGCGCAGCCTGAGAGCATACTCGTATGTTGGCACTGCCGAATAATATTGTTGATGACTATTAATAATACGTAGTATTTTGTGAATAGACTTTCTGTTGTAATAATTAATACGTAGTTTCTGTGCTTAGATTGTCATTCTTGAGTGTGTTTGGACAGTGAGCCACTTGGTGTGAACGTGGAGAGATGATATGACGGTTCCATGTGTGTGTGCATGGGTTCCGTGCGCTGTCGCGACGTGCAGCGCAAGGCTGAGAGGAGCAGTTCGCAATCGAAAGAATGGTGCTTCCCATAGGGCGGGATTATCATGCAGCTCAAGCAATCGCATTGCCATTTCCATGTCTTTCAATTTTTGTTTGTTGTGTGTACTTAATTGTAACGCAGTGCGATGGATCAATGTTTTATTGTATTACCATGCGAGGTGTTCCGGGTAATGACTAGTGTGAAAGGTGAAAACCAGACACGCACAAATATTTGATGAGATTTCTGTTGCAGCCTACAGAGGCACAACAAAGCTACCCTGCAGTTGGCACAGAAGACATTTTACCTTTGCAAAGTAGTGCATGAAAGGGTGATTGCAGCATGTTAGGATTAGTCTGCATGTTAGAGTTTAAGGATTGGGAAAAATATTGAAAGTGTACAAAGTAAAGTATTCAAAACATTTGTTTTTAGATTATAGACAATCTAGGCGTCAGCACGGTTCGCACAGCTGACTCTATTGAACTTACACTACTGGCCATTAAAATTGCTACACCACGAAACTGACGTGCTACAGACGCTAAATTTAACCGACAGGGAGAAGATGCTGTGATTCACATAAGGCTGGCGCCGGTGGCGACATCTACAACGTGCTGTCATGAGGAAAGTTTCCAACCGATTTCTCATACACAAACAGCAGTTGACCGGCGTTGCATGGTGAAACGTTGTTGTGATGTCTCGTGTAAGGAGAAATGCGTACCATCACGTTTCCGACTTTGATAAAGTTCGGATTGTATCCTATCGCGATTGCGGTTTATCGTATCGCGACATTGCTGCTCGCGTTGGTCGAGGTCCAATGACTGTTAGCAGAATATGGAATCGGTGTGTTCAGTTGGGTAATACGGAACGCCGTGCTGGATCCCAACGGCCTCGTATCACTGGCAGTCAAGATGACAGGCATCTTATCCGCATGGATGTAACGGATCGTGCAGCCTCGTCTCCATCCCTGAGTCAACAGATGGGGACGTTTGCAAGACAACAACCATCTGCACGAACAGTTCGACGACGTTTGCAGCAGCATGGACTCAGCTTGGAGACCATGGCTGCGGTTACCCTTGACGCTGCACCACAGACAGGAGCGCCTGCGATGGTGTACTCAACGACGAACCTGGGTGCACGAATGGAAAAACGTCATTTTCTCGGATGGATCAAGGTTCTGTTTACAGCATCATGATGGTGTTTGGCGACATTGCGGTGAACGCACATTGGAAGCGTGTATTCGTCATCCCAATACTGGTGTATCGCGCGGTGTGATGGTATGGGGTGCCATTGGTTACACGTCTCGGTCATCTCTTGTTCGCATTGACGGCACTTTGAACAGTGGACATGGCTCTACCCTTCATTCAATCCCTGTGAAACCCTACATTTCAGCAGGATAATGCACGACCGCATGTTGCAGGTCCTGTACCGGCCTTTCTGGATACAGAAAATGTTCGACTGCTGCCATGGCCAGCACATTCTCCAGATCTTTCACCAATTGAAAACGACTGGTCAGTGGTGGCCGAGCAACTGGCTCGCCACAATACGCCAGTCACTACTCTTGATGAACTGTGGTATGGTGTTGAAGCTGCATGGGCAGCTGTACCTGTACACCCCATCCAAGCTCTGTTTGACTCAATGCCCAGGTGTATGAAGGCCGTTATTACGGCCAGAGGTGGTTGTTCTGGGTATTGATTTCTCAGGATCTATGCACCCAAATTACGTGAAAATGTAATCATATGTCAGTTCTAGTATAATATATTTGTCCAATGAATACTCGTTTATCATCTACATTTCTTCTTGGTTTAGCAATTTTAATGGCCAGTAGTTCAGTTAAGAAAATTGCATGCTTAAGTTAAGGAACTAGAAAGTTAAGTACATGAGCAATTTCTTTTTCTTGACATTTGAGTCAGTCCACGCGGCTGGCCTTGCTTGACACCATGCAACTTAGTAAATGAGAAGGAGACCTCCCAAAGCTCACTGAGGAGTACTTTATACATATTGATTGTGGGTTCTGTTGAAGAAGAAAAGTTAGAAATCTGTACAAATTTGTACGTCCTGCAAGGTAAAAAAACATGTGCACAGTTGAAGAAAATGTGAAGGTGCTACCCGTCCCATCCTATCTATCATATCCTTATTAGTTCAACAAAGTGTGTCATCGGAAAATTTATTGTTTTGTGTCACCAAATGTTTGAACTGACATCTATTCTTTATCGATGTTATAGAGCTCTTCTATGAACAATGCCACTTAAGGCAAACTCTTATGTCACTTGCCTTAATTCTGTCTTGTGTAATTTCCATGTTGATGGCATTACTGACAAATAAGTCTGTTATAAACATTATTACTGTGTAAAGTGCTCATTTGTTTCACATGTCTTTAGACTATGTGTAGTCTAGATCACATCTGTGATGTGATAAACAGGATTATTGTGAACAGTTTATTTTTGATTTACACTTCATCTTGAATATATGTTTATATTGTATACATCTTGTGTACGTCTATGACGTTATCATCACGTTCATTGTGTTCAATGTTATTTGTGTTACAAATTGTTTACTTGATTTGATCTTCATATATTTGTGCCTGTCTTGTCTAATGTACATATATGACATTATCACATTCACTGTGTTCAATGTTATTTGCGTTCCTCATGTAATATTTACATATTTTGATCTTCATTTATTTGTGCATGCCTTGCGACATTATCATCACGTTCAATGTAACGGTGTTCTTCATGAACAGAAAGTTTCTTTATGTGTACATGTCTTGTACGTCTTTACTAATGGCAGCCATATACGTAAATGGTCGACTGGGTGTAACACGCTATGGCGCAACTGAAAACGTAATATCCCCATGATACCCACATCAGTGACTGAAGTGCTACTGTAACTGTTAGGGAGTGAAGACTTCTGTTTTTCTTTGAAGTGTGTGTGCTATAGGCCAAGTGAACATAGATGTGCCACTTTGCCATGACTTTCAACCATCTGTATCAGAAGCTTAATAGTCATGACAAAGAGCTGTGTAATACATCAGACCACGGCCACTTTCGCCAACTCGCCGCGAGCGGCCGAGGAGAAGGGAGTCGGATACCCTGGGGTTAGACCCGAGGAGAGAACACCGCGCTCATTCTTGCAAGGACACAGCGGGAGACCGAGTGGATGCCCTCACCTCGCTCATGGAGGGACACATTTCACATACGACGGCAGAGAGAATTCACAGTTCACTACATTTTGGCGCCCAGCGGGGCGACCTGATTGGTAATTTTCATGGTATCTGATGTCACAAAATACTTTCTCGAGTTCACTACAATAGGTTTTCGTTAAATTGGGACCCAAGTAGATGAAATGGACTATTAGATTGCTTAGGAAAGTCAATAGTTGCTGGCAAATCAAGACTGCGTCCAAATACTAGAACTCAAACTCTGGGAATTTTAAGCCAAACGTATCAGTCCAACTCAAAGTTTCAATATACCTGTGTCTCCTCTCCTACTTTCCAACTTCAAAGAGGCCCTCCTGCATTGTGGACATGAAAGGTGTTTGTAGTCACCAAAAGTATTGCGTAATTCGTGAGCACTTAATCCGTTTAGTAATTACCTCTTGCAAAGACATTAAATAATTTTAACCATTAACGTTGCTGTAATAGTATTTTGTTCAGCTGTTCTTATGGTTATGAGATCATTTCGACACCATGGTCATTTTGCAGCTATGTGCAAAACATATATGATGTTGGTACATGATTTATTACATTTTCATTAGATATAAATTAAGATATAATTTTTATGCTACAATTTGGAAATGCTTAAATCTTAACACATCGTTATCTCTGCTGCTGTATAAATTTGTAATAGGTCAATAAGTTGATGGGGTTTTATTAATCTGCATTTGCTAAGCATTCCTTTCAAAATGTTTGATTCGTTTTTAGGTTTGTCAGCTTCTCTCGACAGCTTGGTAACGATGTACTATTAGCCCAGTCAAAGAAGGAAAATTAAGGTAAAAAGTTCCTGTAGTCGCAAATTTTTGTGCAATGGTAGGTCGAAGTGTCATGATCAACATACTAAAAATGCTGACCTCTACGGTGTGAGCGTTGGGTTGGGAGCCTTTAAAGGGCGCTTTTTCACGTTTCCTTGAATAACTAGAAAACCATGGCCTCCAGCGAAACTGTTTCCCAGTACAAAATTAAAGTACGTTGAATTTCCTATAAACAAAGTCCTATTAATTTTTTCTCTAGGACTAATAGTTTCCGCGTTACATGGAGTGTAAATGAAACAATTGTTTTTTATTTAAATTTTAATGTCATAAAATTAATGTTTAATGCCCGATGAACTTGTAAATAACAGAAAATATACATCGTTTATTATAAAGCAACATCTTATCTTAAATTTGTGCCTTTCAAGAATCAACAGCTGTATCATCATCATCGTCATCATCTTCCAGATCAAACAACGGTGCACCATTTGTACACATACCATGGCACTTTCCGCAAACCATTGAACATATTATTCCTGCTTTTCGGCACCCACATCGTCCCCCACACCCAGTAGAACACCGGGAAAAGATGTCGTTCAGTATAGCTTCAGGTGCTATATGTCTTTGGTAGTCAGTAAATGGAGCGATTCGTCCTCCCTTCGCTTCCATCCCCATTCAGTCGGCAGTAGGGGGCTATTGAGCCACTGTTGTATCTGTAAATAACCTAACATCAGTAAGTAACAAGAAATGGTATTGTAAAAATTATTATATAAAAGCAGACAATTAACAAAATTAATTTACCTGTAAATAGACTATAAAAGAGTGCTGGTGTGCAGCTCCTATAGTTGGCAGTAGTGAGGCAAGGTCTGGTTTTGGCTTCGTTGACGCCTTTAAGAATGCTTTATATCGGGGCTTATTTAAATCTTGCTGATATTCATTTGCTTGATACATTTCAAGAAAAATTTTCTCACCAGCCTCTGCTGCAATATTTAATAATCAATAACGCGTTTCGTACTCTTACCACACCGTCACATAAACTGCAACAGGTGGTGACGTAATTATTCCATGATCCTTTTGATTCGTGAACCGATCTAAACCATTAAATGGCAGAATAAATAAAAGAGTGAGGCACAAACATACCTTATAAAGGTAGAGGGAACCACTCACCTCGCACAACACTGAAGTTGTTTTGCCTACTTACATAACAGAACGGGACAGAAAATGCCGTGTGTACATCGAAGAGCGAGCCGTTCTCATGGTGGAGGAAGAGCCCTTTCCCAGAAAAAAGCCACAACAAACGTACAGTGTCTCCAGCAATCAGTTTCCAGCCTACCGGTGCAAGGTGGTGGGCAGAGATGTACGCAGAATCTGTTCGTATGTGTAGTTCTATTAATAATTAATATCTGTATTCTCTTTTGGTTAATACATTTGTGGAAAATAAAAACTTCTAACGAGTCCTCGTACAACGCATTTTGTGAAATATCAAAAATCTCCAGGTGTGTCCGCGCACTGCGTTTGCCAGTGATTCACGAGATGCACTGTGGGAGGGTCGGTCTAGCTTGCTAAAACATCCTGTAGTTGCTTCTTGCAACGTAATGGGTTGGTGGAGTGAGGACTCACTAATTCGCTCATCGTTTTGCAGATGCAAAAATACGGGAAGTGCTCGACATCGTTCCACGTCATGCCTTCAATCCTCTTCTACCCTCTAGCACCCCCCCCCCCCCACTACCACCTCCACCACCACAAACCCCACCTTCACCCGCTGCCACCTGTCGCATCCCCAGAAGAAAATTTATCCCTCAGTACTGTTCAACTGTACATAAATGAGTTACAGCCATTTAATATTTGGTCTTGGTCAACTTCATTTAACAATAAACATTAATTTTATAACATTAAAACATTGTTTTCATAAATTTGCTGTTTTTCACCCCTTGTAACGTGAAAACTGTTGGTCCTAGAGAAAGACTGACTAGACCTCGTTTGTAGGTAATTCAGGGCACTTTAATTTTCTACTGGAAAACATTTTCTCTAGAAGCCATGTTTTCGAGTTATCAAGAATAACGTAAAAAAGTGAACTTCAAAGGCTCCCCCACCCCAACGCTCACACCCTACAGGTCAGGATTTTTAGTGTGCTGTTCATGACACTCTCCGCTAACACTGTACAAAAATTTGCTACTACACGAATTTTTTTTCCTAATCGTCATTTTTTGTCTTCGTTGACTGGGCACAGTGGTTACATCTCTGGTTTATTAATCTGTGGATTTTTGTCTGATATTATTATCTTTCTATTGCTTACTGCTGGTATTATCTCACAGAGTAATTTATGGAGTGAACATTCATATGCACAGAAGAATAATTCGTCCATATCATCTCCTGCAGCTCAAGTCACGTGATTTTGGGATGGTGAATTTTAGCCCACATGGTGCTTAGCGTATTTTGAATGTTATTACCTCGTTGCTACAGACAGATCACCTTCAAAAGTACCTTCAAATTTTGTATAAGCGTTTTACAGCCATCTTAACAATATGATATCAGGAACAGAAGTTGGCTGAAAGATGTGAATAGTAATAGTACCATGCTTTTTCGCCACAGAATTATAGATCAGATTCCACTCGATTTACGTTTTTTTTCAGTAAGGGGTAAGAAGTGACAGCCTACAGTATATCTTTAATTTTTCTATTGCACTTCTTCGTATTGTGTAATTTCTGTTCTAATTAATTACGTTACAATGACACTGTAGATGGAGCCAAAGTGTCACGAAAAAACAATGCGTTTGGAACCATGAAACTGTTACAGTAACTACAGTAAACGATTTCCACCACCTGCTTGTCCATTAAAATTTAAAATTTTTCTTTGTTTCCTTTTCTGATTTTTATGGACAGTTAAAATATCTATAACATCTTTCCGCCATCTCATCAGAAACGTAAAACCATATACTATGCACAAAAACACATCAATGTTCGAATCTTAGAGTAATAAAAGAAGAGACTGCCTACAATATTTTTTTAGCTTTTCTGTTTTACTGATTTTCTACACTGACTGACAGTTTACTGAAGCACACTTGCAAATTTCTCTAGCACTTGTCTCGTAAACACATGACCGTAACATCCAGAAATTTGAAGCATAACTTGAAGAATGTCAGCTCTCTTTATCTTTGAATTACTTTAAAGTATTTTTCTTGTGTGCATGTGTGCTCTTTTATTTAAGAAATATTCCAAATTGTCTATGAAAAATATAATAAATTGTAAATTCAGATTAATGATATCAGCCAGTGGCTGAAACGAATCGGAGGAATTGTATTTTCATATGCTTTAGAAAAGGAGAGGAGTGAAGCTTCTCTCAAACTGAATCTCCTCTCTTGTCTCCATCAAACTGAGCAGACGTATTTTGTATAAGTATATAGGTAGTAGATATACATTGACACGCCAAAGAAACTGTTATAGGCAAGCATTTTCAAATACAGAGACATGCAAACAGGTAGAAGACGGCGCTGATGTCTGCAGTAGTGAAACAAATCGGTTGTCACCCCACTCTCAATTGTTGCCAGATGTATCCAAGATGGCGGCTGTGACCTCATTTAAGGTGGCGGATTTTGGCGGGAAGACAGGTCAACTGGGCTACCGCAACTAACCTAATCCCCCTCCCCTCCCCGCCCCTCCACCAGAAAAATCGCAGGAAGCTCAAATTCCAAGAGGATAATGCGTCACACCTCTACTAAACTAAGAAAATCGCAGGAAGATAGATCACTTTGGCTACCCCCACTAACCTAAGTCATCCGACCGCCACCTCTTCCTAGGAACTGGCGCCAACTTTAATTTTTGACGGTAAGAAAAGTCAGTTCGCATAGCTCTACTAAGCTAAGAAACCGTCGCGAAAGAAATGACACTTGGACTAACATGAGTCACTCTACTGCCACCTCCTAATAGGGATTCGTGGGAAAACGACACAGCCTGCACTAGACTGCTGGTGAGAGGAAGCAGTGTACTTTATTTACTTTTGGACAATTTATTTAGGGATGGAGTATATTTATCACAGTGATACAGAACATACACTTTGACATTCCACACAGCATACAGACCTCCAAACTACTCCTAAAATACTCATGTATAATGCTCTGTCAAAATAACACATTGCACAGTGTACAGACATGCAAACCACTCATAAATAATGCAATATATTTCCGTCCAGAGAGTCAAACAACTCGTAAACTGTCAAAATAATAATCCATCTAAAAGACTCTGCCCACATTCTTGCTAATCATCAACTGTCAAAATCATGCACCAGTCTTTATATAAACAATTTGAGCCACTACCAGCGTCCAGTGTGCCCACAACGAGGTCAAGAGCCCAACTGCCCTAGTACACAATACCACCACCAAAGGGCACTGTTGTCCATTCTGTGACATATCCCAAGATGGCGGTCTGGGGGGGGGGGGACGATGGTGGGAAAAGGAACCTGCCTGTGCTGGACATGAGTCTTTATTTTGCAAGCAGTCTCTCCACCACTAGATCTAGAGTATAACTGATCTAGTACACAGAACGGCCATTAGAGGGTGCTGCCATCCCTCCTGTGACATAGTCCAAGATGGTGGCTCTGGAGGGGAAAATGGCACGAAAATGACTTAGCCTTCACTGTGCTGCTGGGAAGAGTAAGGAAGGAGTGTACTCTATGTATTTTGGAAAATTTTTTTAGCAATGGAGTATATTTATCAAGCTGATACGAAACACACACTCTGACATTCTTGGCGTCACACCACACGCCCACAGATCTGTAAACTACTTCTAAATAATGCTCTGCAGACACGCAAATAATTCCTAATTTACCAAAATAATTTCAGTACAGTCATGCAGACGTCTCCTAAACAATACAGTATACTGATGCGCAAACACAAAATCGTAAACTGTCCAAATAGTTCATAGCATAGCCTACAGACCCGCTTGCAAAATAATGCAACAGACAGGCAATCAATGTGTGCAAGCACCCTCTGCCACCCCCTGTCCGCTGAGCCGCACATGAGGCTTCAGGCAGCCCCAGTGAAGTGATGCAGCCGTCAGCTGTCATGCCGTGCACAGCTGCCCCCCAAGCATGAGGCAGCGACATCCCTTTTGTACTTGATACCTGAGAAATTCCTCTCAAAATACGTGTTCACCTAGGCACCATTGTTGACGTGAGCAGACGGGAGTGATGACCTATTTCCAAAGTGCAGATGCTCCAAGGTGGGATGCATGTCCATGTGTTCGCCGCTGCTGGTGTGAACCTTCCCTCTACATCCCTCTCGATAGGTCATGCAATCATCCTCTCTTGTCATGCCACAATACAAACCACAGTAACTTTACAATGCAATGTATACACATTTTACACAATGTAAGCCAAAGTAACTTTCCAATACAATATATACACATTTTACACAGACACAGCAGTCATCTTTTATATCTGTACAGCACCTAAAAACATTATGGTATGCATACACTCACACCGTCTATATGTCACGATGCTCTTCAGTCCTAGGGAAGCACGGTCAGCCTTTTCTTTCTTCCTACAGACGTGACAGTCAGCGGCAACAAACTATTTTACACTGATCACGATAATGCACGGACAACTAAACCTCGCAAAGTGCCATACATATCGTCAAATACAGAAAGACCCAATTACACTGCTATCCCATTGAGGACAGGAGCTTGAATATTAGAGTGTGAAACCGATCTCCAACCCAGTAATATATCACTGCATACCATGTCGACGTAGTAAACATACAATTCGTATCCTCTGCCATACAAAATCATCCCTTTTACATCGGAAGCCATCAATGAATCGAACTCACTCTTAGAACTATTGTGCAAATACTGGCTCATTCTCGTCCACCCACTCCCCCCCTCCCCCTTGCTCGGTACAAACGCATTACTGTTTCTGGTATGGACCTGCCTGCATGCCCACGTTTCTACACCCATCTCCAGACTCTGGGTTTACAAGAATATATCTAATTTCGAATGGTTCGCACACAGCAGTATCCTACCGATCGCTCACACAACATAATTCCAAAGATATACTCGTAGACTGGGAATTATTTCTATACAACCCAAAACTTGAGCTAGGTGGAGCATGCTCTAGACCACAGAGTAACTAGAAACAAATAGACGAAAAATGATATTTCCACCCATGAATGCCGATCTCGGTTATGTAACAGATTCTAAATAACCCCTATAATTTACAAGGTCAACTAAGATGTTTATCATGTCCAGAGAACCGGCAAATGTGTATTCCGCATGCTAGATGCACACTCCACAATCGATCTTTTCTCAAGTAAATAAAGGTGCGAAATGTGCAGAAGCAGTCAACTGAACAATTTACATGGGAGGGAATAATGGTCCAGCACAAATGCACCACCATATTCATTCTCAAATTTCCACGTGATCACGAAAGCTATGCAACACATACTAAGTATTAGTTCGCTATTCGGTAGTATAGAGGACAATACCTTAATTCATCTACATTCCTACACTCCAACGCCGGCTGGTGTGGCCAAGTTGTTCTAGGCACTACAGTCTGGAACCACACGACAACTACTGTTGCAGGTTCGAACCCTGCTTCGGGCATGGATCTGTGTGATGCCCTTAGCTTAGTTAGGTTTAAGTAGTTCTAAGTTCTAGGGGACTGATGACCTCATAAGTTGACATACTCTTCCCTTTTTTGTCACAAGCGGTCTTGGTTCTACAGATGCATACAAGTATCAATGTTAAAAGCTATACCCGCTTTCCAAATCAGGGTATGACATTACCACTGAATGAGGTGATTTTTCCAGACAAATACAGAGACGCTGATTGTAGGAATGTGTATTATCAGTCCAGCACAATGGTTACACGTAGCCCATGATGCAACCTCGTGATAAAATCACTGAATTTTGAAAGTGATTCCGCTAAGGAACATGATATGTAAGCGGTATTTGCGACTCCCTCATGCCCCCCCCCCCCCCCAGCTTGATATTTCTATAGCACTTTTAACGTATTCTGACTCCATATCAGAGGTTCTGTGATATATCCACTGTGTTATACTTACTTTCTAGGTATCGATCCTAGACTGCAGAACAATACTTTCGAGTTGATATCATGGTTGATTTACGTAAAAATGCGTCGAACTCCATCCGTCTGGAGCTCCATCACGCATAAAAATCATTCCTTTATTGATCTTATTAACCATCTGCTATTTCATCATGACACTTTGAAATCTGTTACTATACATAAATAAGGAGTGCTAAGCATCTCGATATGGGCACATCTTGAGAAATCTCATGCACTTGGATGGGTGAGGACTCGGAAGCCTCCATTCATTCACGAGACATGGAGCATAACGTTATACTTCTGCGGCGCTAGGTGCCTAGGTGAACACGTATTTTGAGAGGAATTTCTCAGCTATCAAGTATGAAAGGGATGTCGCCGCATCACGCTGGGGGGTGGGGGTGGGGGGGGGGGGCAGTTGTGCGTGGTTTGACAGCTGATGGCTGCGCCACTTCGCTGGGGTGCCTTATGCCTCATGTGGACATGGCGTGGCGGAGGGTGCTTGTGCACGTTGATTTGCATTATTTTGCAAGCAGTTCTGTAGGTTATGCTATCCATTATTTGGACAGTTTACGATTTAGCGTTTGCACATCAGTGTACTGCATTATTTTGGAGAAGTCTGCATGTCTGTACTGAAATTATTTTGGTAAATTAGGAATTATTTGCGTATCTGCAGAGCATTAATTAGAAGTAGTTTACAGATCTGTGGGCTGTGTGGCATGACCCCAAGCATGTCAGAGCATGTGTTTTGTATCAGAGTGATAAATATACTCCATTGCTAAAAAAAATTTCCAAATTACATAGAGTACACTCCTTCCTTACTCTTCCCAGCAGCACAGTGCAGGCCAAGTCATTTTCACGCCATTTTCCCCCTCCAGACCGCCATCTTAGATTATGTCACAGGAGGGATGACAGCACCCTCTGATGGCAGTTCTGTGTAAAAGATTAGTTATACTCTAGATCTCGTGCTGGAGACACTGCTTGCAAAATAAAGATTCATGTCCCGTGCAGGCAGGTTCCTTTTACCGCAGACCACCATCTTGGGGTATGTCACAGAACAGACGACAGTGCCTTCTGGTGGCACTGCTGTGTACTAGGTCAGATGGACTCTAGATCTCTTGGTGAAGGCACTGTTTCCCACCACTTTCCCCCACTATCTTTGATTATGTCACTGAATGGATGACAGCCGGCCCTGGTGGTGGTACTGTATACTAGGTCTAGACCTCGAGGTGAAGACACTGTTTGCCGCCATCTTCGATAATGGTACTTGATTCATCAGCTGACATCAAAGCAGCCATCTTGGATTATGTCATGGAATGGACGACAGCGCCCTCTGTTGGTGGTACTGTGTACTAGGTCAGTTGGGCTCTGGACCTCGTGGTGACCACACTGGATGGTGGTAGTGGTTCAAATTCTTTAAATAAAGACTGGTGCATGATTTTGACAAATAGCGATTATCATGCATTTTTGCAGAGTTTTTTTAGATGGATTATTATTTTGACAATTTACGAGTTGTTTGGCTCTCTGGACGTAAACATATTGCATTATTAACGAGTGGTTTGCATGTCCGTATGCTGTGCAATACATTATTTTGACAGTTTAAAATTAGCAAGCGTGTATGTAGAACATTATACATTAGATCTTTAGGAGTAGTTTCCAGGTCTGTATGCTGTGTGGCATGTCAGAGCATGTGTTGTGTATCACTGTGATAAATATACTCCATCCCTAAATAAATTGTCCAAAAGTAAATAAAGTACACTCCTTCCTCTCTCCAGCAGTCTAGTGCAGGCTGTGTCCTATTCCCACGAGTCCCTAGGAGGAGGTGGTGCTCGGGTGACTTAGGTTAGTCCAAGTGTACTTTCTTTCGCGGCATTATCTTAGCTTAATAGAGATACGCAAATTGACCTATTTGAAATTCAAACTTGGCACCTGTTTCTAGGAAGAGGTGGCGGTCAGATGACTCACGTTAGTGGAGGTAGCCCAAAGTAGTGGGACTGTGTCTAATCTGTCTTTCCGATACACATTTCAACCTTCACTAAATATTTCAGAACTTCCTATCTCAGGGTTCAGGCAGGTCTCAGTCCCGAGAATAATTTGCGCGCCACACGCTTCCTGGAGGGCAGTAAATTCAGGAACTATATTCCAAACACTCTGAGAATTTATTGCTAATATCTTGATAGCTGAAGTGTCTTTACACTGAGCGCGTCCTGATTTCCCTGCCTGCACGTCGACTGGTGAGTGTTCATCAGGACACCTCGCACTACTGCCTAGCCTAAAAAAACCCCATGTGCACGCCACAAGTACTCTGCTACCCGAGTAGCCACTTCCTTTGTGTAGTACACCCCTGACCTATGTAGGGGCGTCTTACAATTCCCCACCCAATAGCGCAAGTCTAGAAATCTGCAACCAAGACCGTCACAGAGTCGACAAAGCCTCTGGTTGAGACCCTCCACTCGGCTCCAAACCAAAGGACCGGAATCCATTCTGGGAACGATGCTGCAAATAGAGAGCTCTGCTTGCACCCCGCGTGCGAGGCCAGCGGTCTTCACCAAATCCGCCAGCCGCCTGTACGAACTGAGGATCGCCTCAGAACCCAAGCGACAGGCGTCATTGGTGCCAACGTGAGCAACTACTTGCAGACGACTGCACCCTGTACGCTCGATAGCTGCAGGCAAGGCCGCCTCCACATCTTGGATCAGGCCCCCCGACAGACAAACCGAGTGCACGTTGGATTTCTTTCCAGCCCTTTATGCTATTTCCCTAAGGGGTTCCATCACTCGCCTAACGTTGGAGCTCCCAATAACCAGCATGCCTTTGCCCCCGTGTGCCTGCTCGGGCCCTGCTGAAGGAGCGGCCACCTGCCCACTGACAAGATGAACGGGCGAGGCCAGCTGGCCAGCCGGCCAGCCTCCACATTGGCCCTCCGCCTCGAGCGACGCGAACGCGTTTCAGTCCGCCAACCACCCTGAGGTGAGGGCGGCCCCAACGCGATGGGTACACTAGAAGGTGCCTCGGCGGCTGAGTCAGCGGACGCAGCAAGCGACACCTGGGGTGTCTCAAGCGACGCGCCAGACCCTCCGCCGTCACTGCACCTCGAGGCAGCAGCCTGAAGGCGGCTGACCGTCGCCAACAGCACGCGAACCGCGGCCAGTTCCTCCTGCGCCCGCACACAGCACGCACACACCCTGTCCATCCTACTGCTAATATCAAACGACTCCGCGAATTTATCCTCTACGGCTATCAACAAGCAATATTACTCCTCTCAAATACGCGAATACGCTAGGATTTTATGTAATTAAATATGCAGGCGCACAAACACTCGGAAAGAAATTAACAATGAAACTACAAAACAAATATGAAATCTAAATATGCGACTTGCTACTGCACTGCTCCTTCAGTGATACCTCACCAGCGGCTGCTCAATGTTCACTGAGCTGTGTCAAAAGTGCACTGGCTGTCCAAAACAAACAACTGACTAACGACTCCGCGAATTTATACTCTACAGCTATCAATAAGCAATATTACTCCTCTCAAATACGAGAATACGCAAGGATTTTGTGGTGTCACCGCCAGACACCACACTTGCTAGGTGGTAGCTTAAATCGGCCGCGGTCCATTTAGTACATGTCGGACCCACGTGTCGCCACTGTGTGATCGTAGACCGAGCGCCACCACAAGGCAGGTGTCGAGATACGGGATAGCACTCGCCCCAGTTGTACGACGACTTTGCTAGCGACTACACTGACGAAACCTTTCTCTCATTTGCCGAGAGACAGTTAGAATAGCCTTCAGCTAAGTCCATGGCCACGACCTAGCAAGGCGCCATTAGCCTTACATAGTTTGATAGTTATCGTATGAAATGTCTCAACAAGAAGAACGATGTATACAACAAGGATAGATAAAAGTTAAGTATTGGAGGAGCTGCATACTTTTCTTATTAGAATTCACTACTTATCCTGTTCCAGAATTCACGCCCGTCTGCGTTAGATAGCGTGCATTTGGGCCTCCTCTATCTACAAGGTGTTGGCACATTTGCCAACACATCAGATTTTATGTAATTAAATATGCAAGCGCACCAACAATCGCAAAGGAATTAAGAATCAAACTACAAACCAAATATGAAAGCTAAATATGCGACTCGCTACTGCACTGATACTTCACCAGCGGCTGCTCAAGGCTCACATCTGACAATGAGAAGTGTGCCGACAACTGATGGACATCTGCAGCCATTACGACGGAATGCCAAGAATGCGCGAAAGCATCTGAGTTCTTCTTGCCTGGCGGCAATCATTATACCTGCCTTAGAAAGCAGAAATGTGCCAACATTTCCACCACCCCACGGGCACAGCGAGGATCGTACACAAAGAGCGGGGAATTGGCGCAGGGGGGCGTGTGAAAGAAGTCAGCGTTGTTAAGAAGATGCTCTCCTCCTCAGTGAGGACATTCCTTATACATCACGGACGCCAGCAGCTTTTGAGACGGAGCCCAAACGTGAGTCTGTCCACGCATCATGCACAAAGGGCGGTTATAAAGAAGTGTTGTGTAGCTGCACTCCCAACAGCCTCGGAATGCAGGAAAACATCTTCAGAATGTGAAATCGTGAGAAAGATGTCGACTACGAGCCACACGTCAGCCCACGCCAAATACGAAATTTTCACCCCACACGGACAGGCTTGGCTGTGAAACGGCGATCTGTGATTGGGTTGCATTGAAAATTTTTTCCCCCCCAGTGACAACGCCGAAAACAAAAATATATCGAAGAGAAATTGAGCTGAGAGAAGGAGGAGAATTGATAAAGGAGTCGTGGAGACACCGCAGAAGCGAGAAGACATGGGCGCTCTTCCACCATCGTCAACATCCGCCTTCTGACACCGTCATAGCACAGCTTCGGCCACGAGACCGAAAACAGTGAGAGAACGCGGAGATCGTACCTGGGCCCCGCCGCAGCGCTGCGATTGCTGATCAGAACAGCCAACTCGCGCTGCACAGCTCCGAGGCGAAGCGACGTACCGACGCAGTATACGGCCAACGATAACGAAGAATGGTGAGACGATTCATTCCCTCCTCCTTCCACTTCATAACTGAGTTGTGTCCACGTCCAGTCAAATCGGCCTTGAGATTTATAATTTTGTTTTGATTTGTGTTCAAAAATGGTTCAAATGGCTCTGAGCACTATGGGACTTAACATCTATGGTCATCAGTCCCCTAGAACTTAGCACTACTTAAACCTAACTAACCTAAGGACATCACACAACACCCAGTCATAACGAGGCAGAGAAAATCCCTAGCCCCGTCGGGAATCGAACCCGGGGTTGATTTGTGTAAACAGCACGTAAATAAATACATTTCGTTCATGTTTTGATCATATAAGCAGTCTCTTATATTCATACATGAACCCCTTAATTTTGAACCCTTTGCGTTTGATTTCATTTAATTATTTCTGTCAATTAATTGTTGGCTCCTAACGTGGGGCAATCACATCAGTCATCTGCTCGTCACTTCACTTCCGATGGCAGAGAGAAGAATTCACAGTTCACTACATTTTGGCGCCCAGCGTGGGGCGACCTGATTGGTAATTTTCATGGTATCTGATGTCATAAAATAATTTCTCGGGTTCATTACATTTTTGGCGACCAACGCTGGGCTTCGATCTGATTTCATTCTCATATTGTTGTTAGGATGAGAACTTCCATGTTCCGCAACTCAGGAAGAATCCCCATTCCATTATTAGCATATGTTAACCTCATTGTATGAAATGTCAGGCGCACGGATGGTGTGTTTGTGTGCTAAGTGCGTTGCAAATGAGCATATAAAGTGGATATAGCGGTAGCTACTGTAGTCAGTTTTGGTTCCCACAGCCTCCTCCTTTTTTTTTATGTAGTTGTAGAATGTGTTGTTTGTTGTTGTGAAAATTCTGCTCCACGATTTCCGTTGTTCTGTTCGCTGTTACCAGGGTTGTCATCAGCGTTGTACTGCCTCTGTTCCTTCGTTGGACTGCCTTTACTTTTTAGCTTTCGTTCTTCATGCAACTGAGGTCTGGGAGACTGATAAATATGTAAACAGTCAAGCCAGTTGTGTAAAGTTCCGGGGAGTGCGAGGAAACACAAGGCACATTCATGGGAGATACGCAAAGTCAGAGTCCACTAAGTCGAATTTTCGCGATGTTAGAGAACCGCACATCAGAGTTAACAGCCATAAGTGAGGAGAGTAAAACACGGTTTGAAAGATTAGAAACTGCTCTAAAGCTTTGCAGTCAAAAGCTTGAACCGCAGATCACTGAAGTTAGGCACGAATTGGAGACCGAAACGGAAACGGTACCGATGGAGGTCACCAACAGACTGGACGAGGTGAGTAAAGAGTGTGAAACGAAGGTTGACAACTTAGAAACGCGGGTAAACGCAAAGATGACTGATATCTCTGTGCGCGTAGATGAGGAAAGTAAATCATCCAAGGAAACACAGGCACGAGTGTCAGTCCTCGAGGAAGAAGTGTATACAATGCGACAAAGTAATTTCCTTGTAACGCACGTCACGCCAACGAATTTGCAGGCCGCACTTCCGATGCATGCGGTGGACACACCACTGTCCCTGTCCAAGTTCGGCCGCACGCGCAGCACTCACCCGAAGGTGTACCTCAAGAAACGCTTTACGACCGGTTCCCACTAGAGCGCAGCAGAGCGGTGTGCGGTAACGGCAGCGGCAAGCGTTTTCCGCTTTGACGCGGCGGCTCGCGGAATTGACGTTATCATCTGGAAGCGGCAGACGCTAGCGGTAGCCAATGACGGACAGCCACTGACGTACGGGGAGGGACCCACTGAAACGCCCGGTGCGTTTGATCTTACTCCTACACGAAGGAAAGACGAAGTTGGGTGAAGACATACCAATTTTTCATTTTCTGTACAATGTACTCTTTCACATATTTCATTATTCATGTTTTCTCATTTCACCATAAACAGATTTCATGACTACCGTTCATGATTGTTCACTATCTCCTGACACAATGAAACAATAAACGATAAGAGAGATTATTCAGATAGTTAAGCAAGACAAAAATTTAAAATCTGATACGATAGCAGGTATACGAAAACAGTAAGAACACAAAAGCTAGGGGGAAGGGATGAAAGTGGAAGCCACCTGATAGTATTTCCCACAGAGCATAATGTAATCATCGCCAGCACCTTGCTTAAGAATCACGAAAGAATAGTATATATTTGGAACAGAGTTTTCGAAACCAGATTTCAAATTATAAGACATTTCCCGGTGCAGAAGCAAACCTACAATAATTT
Organism: Schistocerca serialis cubense; assembly: GCF_023864345.2. Classification (NCBI taxonomy): domain Eukaryota; kingdom Metazoa; phylum Arthropoda; class Insecta; order Orthoptera; family Acrididae; genus Schistocerca; species Schistocerca serialis. The sequence goes on from NC_064640.1 coordinate 891,000,031, forward strand.
ATTGGTTACGAGCTGCAGTTTACAACTAAAGAGACAGTAAACGGTACAAATTAAGGAGATGGAACTTGAGTAAGTCTAGACCCACAGTTTTTCGATAATCTTAAAGTTACCATAATGCATCGACCGTAATGCACGACAGAGGAAGGAATCCGCTAGAATACGAATGGATATCTTTGAGAGAAGAAGTGGTGAATGCAGCAGAGTATGTGAACGGGAAAAAGATGCAGTAGAAATCGTTAGATAAAACGCGGTATATTGAATTTGACAAGAGGGAAAAATATAAAAATGCAGGCCATGGGAAATAGAAATGTCTAAACATGAGATTGACAGTAAGATCAAAATTGCAACGCAATTTTGAACTTGGAAAACATAGGAGAATGAAAATGAGAAAGAAGAAAGAAAACTTTGCTCAAAGGAGAAGCAACTGTCAAGAACTCATTTGGCAAGCCAGAACTAAGCAAATAAGAGAAGGCTAGAAAGTGGAAGGAATATGTAGAGAGGAGAGGGGGAGGGGTTGTACAAACTAACATAAGCACAATGTTAGATTCCTGTGAAATGTCTGGACACGCAAGGCAATACTGATCCTACCACTTAGCTAAGTAGACACACTGAAGAACTGCGAAACTGTGTTTATAGCATTTGCATGTTTAGAGAAAGATTTTGACAATCTTAATTAAAACATTCTTTGAAGCTCTGGAGATGTCATCGATAAAACACAGGGCCACAAGATTATTTACAACTTGTACAGAAACCAAACTGCATTTCTAAGACTTCAATGACTTGAAAGGGAAGCAGTAATTGAGAAGGCAGAAGGAGAGAGGATATAAAATGAAGACTGTGAATAGCAAGAAAAGCGTTCTGAAAAAGAAAATTTGTTCACATCGAATATAAACTCTAATGGTTGCATACCCTTTTACTAAGGTATTTGTGTGGAGTGCGGTATTTGTATGGAGTGCAGCCTTGTATGTAAGTGAAACGTGGACGATGAACAGTTCTGCCAAGAATACAATGGACGCTTTCAAAACGTGGTGATCAATAGGAATGCTGAAGATTAGATATGAGGATCGTGTAACTAAAGAAGAGGTACGGAATTAAATAGAGGAGGAAGAGGAAATTACGGAAAGACTTTGACTACAAGAGGGGTAAGTTGACAGGACATATTATGAGGCGTCAAAGAGTGAGGACAAAGGGTAGTATTCTGATAATAATCATCTGTTGAAATGCTATTCTACTATTTTATCTATTAATGTAAGCAGTGAATTTACTCTTCCATGCAATCCTCCACAAAAGATTTAAACCAAAACTGAAATCAGCTGAACACCAAATCTTTCAACCACTGTCTGACAACTACTGCATTCACTTTCAACTATCACTGGCTAGCCACACACACATACAGATATAAGGAGAACAGAAATAAACAAACATTAGTTTTCAGCATATAATTCTTTAGGTTGGCATCATGTACATAAACAAACCAAACAGGAAAGGACATGAAGTGAACACACTGTAGTTACGACTTCAAATCGGCGTTTTCGGTAAAATGTCTACAGATAGTGACAGAAGAAAAAAGAGCGAACATGAAAATGTGCTTATGTTCCATAATCTAAGTTTTAGTTCAACATCCAGCAGGTGAGGGGAAACGCAGATGTCCGCCAAAAACTCCATTCACTGTAAGTAAGCAGTTATTCACGTAAAAAAAAAAGATGTGAACTGTTTTATAATCTGCAAGTATCACATATCAAAACAAGACTGAATCATTCTAGATTCCACCGAAGATGCCTTAAAGTAAAAGGCGAAACGCGTCTTGAATCAATAAAGTGCACTAGATAAAGAAAAAAACGTTTGTTACTTACCAAAGGCAATAATCAATAGCTCTAGATACTTAGCAAATTACATCTTATGACATACCAGCAAATTAGCATCGGTTTAACTTCTCATTCCACATGTTATTAAATTCTATTTAAAAAAATTCATCCATCCCTTCTGAAAAACTGTAGTTACATTATGGGAGGAAGGATAATATGCTCCCATTTTATCGAGGGCAATCTAAATGGTGCAATGTATGCTGATTTCCTACGTAATGTTCTACCGATGTTACTACAAGATGTTTCACTGCATTACAGAATGGCGATGTACTTCCGGCATGATGGATGTCCGGCACATAGCTCGCGTGCGGTTGAAGCGGTATTGAATAGCATATTTCATGACAGGTGGATTGGTTGTCGAAGCACCATACCATGGCCCGCACGTTCAACGGATCTGACGTCCCCGGATTTCTTTCTGTGGGAAAAGTTGAAGGATATTTGCTATCGTGATCCACCGACAACGCCTGACAACATGCGTCAGCGCATTGTCAATGCATGTGTGAACATTACAGAAGGCGAACTACTCGCTGTTGAGAGGAATGTCATTACACGTACTGCGAAATGCACTGAGATTGACGGACATCATTTTGAGCATTTATTGCATTAATGTGGTATTTACAGGTAATCACGCTGTAACAGCATCCGTTCTCAGGAATGATAAGTTCACAAAGGTACATGTATCACATTGGAACAATCGAAATAAAATGTTCAAACGTACCTTCGTTCTGTATTTTAATTTAAAAAACCTACCTGTTACCAACTGTTCGTCTAAAATTGTGGGCCATATGCTTGTGACTATTACAGCGCCACCTATCACAAAGCGAAAAAAGTGTTAAAACATTCCTATTTCTTTATGTACTACACGAATATGTAAACAAAATGGGGGTTCCTATTTTAAAAATTGCAGTTGATATCCGTTTGACCTATGCCAGCGCCATCTAGCAGGCCAACCATAGCGCCTTCTGGTTTCCCCCTTCAAGCTAGACAAGTTTCGTTCTTTGTAGTTTTTTCGTTTGACACTTATTTCGTGAGATATTTGGCCCGGTCACGATCAATGGACCACCCTGTATATCGGGGTGTGTATGTGCCACAGTCACGCCAATCCATGGCAACCTACACTGCTCACTTTGTCGTTCTGGCAGGATACTTGGATGACAAAATGGCACATGAGGAATGGTGCAGCGCGATGAGTTCACTTTTTCCTGCTCATGTACAACGTGCACTCGTCAGGGCAATGTCGAGAGAATAGCTCCTCGGTATTTTAAGGTCCTTGGATGAAATCGAAGAGCAGGAGAATCAAAGGACAGCAAATGGACACGCAATTAGGACAGAAAATGGGACACCGCAAGGGATTGTGCACTGCAACGACAGACAGAATTGGCACAATAACGGACGAAGGAGAGAAGACGGGAATATGCGAAAGCGAGATAGACGTCATGGTCCACACCATGGAGAACAAAGCAGGAAAAAAGTGCCAACCAACTGCGTGTAAGCGTCTCATTATGGGAGAGACAGTGAGAACAATGCAGGTTCACAACCTCTGACCCCCACCTCAGGCAGAGGAGCGTGAGATCACGCAAATGAATGATAAGAGAAAATGAGATATTGCAGGGGACACCACGGTAGAGAAAGGCCATCACATATGCAATGTGAGGTACTGGCAATAACAAATGCAAGACGACGTTGACCAGTACTGTGATGACCCAGAGCTGCCGGAAAAAGCGGACCATCGGTACCCCCTCACTGAAATAACCGTGAAAGGAATTAAGACGAGAGCATGTCTGGATCCTGGGTCGGAAGTGACAGCACTTTCAACGTCTTTTTACTCAAAGCTGGTAGAAAGTGGCAGTAAATTAGCTGAGATAGCCGTAAAAGGAATCTCACTAATTCCCGCTTTTGGTGCGAAAAGAAAGAAGGTAGAGAAACGGGTCTTGGTGTCGTTAAGCGAAGAAAGAAGTACCTTCCAGGTGAATGCACTTGTGACCTGTGGGTTGTCCCTCGATTTTATAATCAGGAATGGCATACTCCCGAGTAGAGCGGTGGTCATGGTTTGGACCACTAAAACCATGGTCAGTTTATTCGAAGACCCAGTCGCATAGGGTTCAGAGGGCACAAAAGGCACAGTTAATTTATATTTTAAAAAAGTGGGAAGAACGAGGAAATTTTCATAGATAGGCCACGGTAGCTAAAAGGCGATTTATTAGAAGGAACAGGGGTTCCAGGTGAAGTCAGTTTGCCATCCGCAAGTCGTGATGAGAATTACACGCACACAGCCGACAAAAGTGAATCTGACGGACATGATGCGATTGGTCGTGGGTTGGAGACCCTCGCACGTGTTTTATTAGGGCTTAGAAAGGCCAGAGGCCGTAAATGAGTACGCTCCCGTGATACCGCAAGCAGCCCATGCGGTTACTGGTGACACGCTCAAAAAGGAACATGATAATATGCAGAGCGAAACCACAGTCAAATGCCGTGGCGACAAGCGCGCCGAGACAATGAAAAACGTTGAAGGTGAAGCCCCCACAGCAACAGAGAAGCTCATGCGGAGTATAAAAAGCGAAAGAGAAGCACTGTGAAGTGCACCACAGAAGTATAAACGCCCACTCGCCAGAAGTAGAAGACAATGTTGCTCCCTCCACGGTCGCAATATGTGCAAGTCAGACGGTTTTCGGAGGACTGCAGCTGTTTCCATGCATCCATGTAGCGAGAAAAACTGACGTCACGCTCGGAAGCAAGGGAGGCTGCAGAAAACAACGATTTCTGATGTTGTTTATGACGTTTGAGAGCGCAGCCTGAGAGCATACTCGTATGTTGGCACTGCCGAATAATATTGTTGATGACTATTAATAACACGTCGTATTTTGTGAATAGACTTTCTGTTGTAATAATTAATACGTAGTTTCTGTGCTTAGATTGTCATTCTTGAGTGTGTTTGGACAGTGAGCCACTTTGTGTGAACGTGGAGAGATGATATGACTGTTGCATGTGTGTGTGCATGGGTTCCGTGCGCTGTCACGACGTGCAGCGCAAGGCTGAGAGGAGCAATTCGCAATCGACAGTATGGTGCTTCCCATAGGGCGGGATTATCATGCAGCTCAAGCAATCGCATTGCCATTTCCATGTCTTTCAATTTTTGTTTGTTGTGTATACTTAATTGTAACGCAGTGCGATGGATCAATGTTTTATTGTATTACCATGCGAGGTGTTCAGGGTAATGACTAGTGTGAAAGGTGAAAACCAGACACGCACAAATATTTGATGAGATTTCTGTTGCAGCCTACAGAGGCACAACAAAGCTACCCTGCAGTTGGCGCAGAAGACATTTTACCTTTGCAAAGTAGCGCATGATAGGGTGATTGCAGCATGTTAGGATTAGTCTGCATGTTAGAGTTTAAGGATTGGGAAAAATATCGAAAGTGTACAAAGTAAAGTACTCAAAACATTTGTTTTTAGATTATAGACAATCTAGGCGTCAGCACGGTTCGCACAGCTGACTCTATTGAACTTACACTACTGGCCATTAAAATTGCTACACCACGAAAATGACGTGCTACAGACGCTAAATTTAACCGACAGGAAGAAGATGCTGTGATATGCAAATGATTATCTTTTCAGAGCATTCACATAAGGCTGGCGCCGGTGGCGACACCTACAACGTGCTGTCATGAGGAAAGTTTCCAACCGATTTCTCATACACAAACAGCAGTTGACCGGCGTTGCATGGTGAAACGTTGTTGTGATGTCTCGTGTAAGGAGAAATGCGTACCATCACGTTTCCGACTTTGATAAAGTTCGGATTGTATCCTATCGCGATTGCGGTTTATCGTATCGCGACATTGCTGCTCGCGTTGGTCGAGGTCCAATGACTGTTAGCAGAATATGGAATCGGTGTGTTCAGTTGGGTAATACGGAACGCCGTGCTGGATCCCAACGGCCTCGTATCACTGGCAGTCAAGATGACAGGCATCTTATCCGCATGGATGTAACGGATCGTGCAGCCTCGTCTCCATCCCTGAGTCAACAGATGGGGACGTTTGCAAGACAACAACCATCTGCACGAACAGTTCGACGACGTTTGCAGCAGCATGGACTCAGCTTGGAGACCATGGCTGAGGTTACCCATGACGCTGCACCACAGACAGGAGCGCCTGCGATGGTGTACTCAACGACGAACCTGGGTGCACGAATGGAAAAACGTCATTTTTTCGGATGGATCCAGGTTCTGTTTACAGCATCATGATGGTCGCATCCGTGTTTGGCGACATTGCGGTGAACGCACATTGGAAGCGTGTATTCGTCATCGCAATACTGGTGTATCGCGCGGTGTGATGGTATGGGGTGCCATTGGTTACACGTCTCGGTCATCTCTTGTTCGCATTGACGGCACTTTGAACAGTGGACGTGGCTCTACCCTTCATTCAATCCCTGTGAAACCCTACATTTCAGCAGGATAATGCACGACCGAATGTTGCAGGTCCTGTACTGCCTTTCAGGATACAGAAAATGTTCGACTGCTGCCATGGCCAGCACATTCACCAGATCTTTCACCAATTGAAAACGTCTGGTCAGTGGTGGCCGAGCAACTGGCTCTCCACAATACGCCAGTCACTACTCTTGATGAACTGTGGTCTGGTGTTGAAGCTGCATGGGCAGCTGTACCTGTACACCCCATCCAAGCTCTGTTTGACTCAATGCCCAGGTGTATGAAGGCCGTTATTACGGCCAGAGGTGGTTGTTCTGGGTATTGATTTCTCAGGATCTATGCACCCAAATTACGTGAAAATGTAATCAGATGTCAGTTCTAGTATAATATATTTGTCCAATGAATACTCGTTTATCATCTACATTTCTTCTTGGTTTAGCAATTTTAATGGCCAGTAGTGCAGTTAAGAAAATTGCATGCTTAAGTTAAGGAACTAGAAAGTTAAGTACATGAGCAATTTCTTTTTCTTGACATTTGAGTCAGTCCACGCGGCTGGCCTTGCTTGACACCATGCAACTTAGTAAATGAGAAGGAGACCTCCCAAAGCTCACTGAGGAGTACTTTATACATATTGATTGTGGGTTCTGTTGAAGAAGAAAAGTTAGAAATCTGTACAAATTTGTACGTCCTGCAAGGTAAAAAAACATGTGCACAGTTGAAGAAAATGTGAAGATGCTACCCGTCCCATCCTATCTATCATATCCTTATCAGTTCAACAAAGTGTGTCATCGGAAAATTTATTGTTTTGTGTCACCAAATGTTTGAACTGACATCTATTCTTTATCGATGTTATAGAGCTCTTCTATGAACAATGCCACTTAAGGCCAACTCTTATGTCACTTGCCTTAATTCTGTCTTGTGTAATTTCCATGTTGATGGCATTACTGACAAATAAGTCTGTTATAAACATTATTACTGTGTAAAGTGCACATTTGTTTCACATGTCTTTAGACTATGTGTAGTCTAGATCACATCTGTGATGTGATAAACAGGATTATTGCGAACAGTTTATTTTTGATTTTCACTCGTCTTGAATATATGTTTATATTGTATACATCTTGTGTACGTCTATGACGTTATCACGTTCATTGTGTTCAATGTTATTTGTGTTACAAATTGTTTACTTGATTTGATCTTCATATATTTGTGCCTGTCTTGTCTAATGTACATATATGACATTATCACATTCACTGTGTTCAATGTTATTTGCGTTCCTCATGTAATATTTACATATTTTGATCTTCATTCATTTGTGCATGTCTTGCGACATTATCATCACGTTCAATGTAACGATGTTCTTCATGAACAGAAAGTTTCTTTATGTGTACATGTCTTGTACGTCTTTAGTAATGGCAGCCATATACGTAAGGGTCGACTGGGTGTATCACGCTATGGCGCAACTGAAAACGTAATATCCCCACGATACCCACATCAGTGACTGAAGTGCTACTGTAACTGTTAGGGAGTGAAGACTTTAGTTTCTCTTTGAAGTGTGTGTGCTATAGGCCAAGTGAACATAGATGTGCCACTTTGCCATGACTTTCAACCATCCATATCAGAAGCTTAATAGTCATGACAAGGAGCTGTGTAATACATCCGACCACGGCCACTTTCGCCAACTCGCCGCGAGCGGCCGAGGAGAAGGGAGTCGGATACCCTGGGGTTAGACCCGAGGAGAGAACACCGCGCTCATTCTTGCAAGGACACAGCGGGAGACTGAGTGGATGCCCTCGCCTCGCTCATGGAGGGACACATTTCACATCCGACGGCAGAGAGAAGAATTCACAGTTCACTACATTTTGGCGCCCAGTGGGCGACCTGATTGGTAATTTTCATGGTATCTGATGTCACAAAATACTTTCTCGAGTTCACTACAATAGGTTTTCGTTAAATTGGGACCCAAGTAGATGAAATGGACTATTAGATTGCTTAGGAAAGTCAATAGTTGCTGGCAAATCAAGACTGCGTCCAAATACTAGAACTCAAACTCTGGGAATTTTAAGCCAAACGTATCAGTCCAACTCAAAGTTTCAATATACCTGTGTCTCCTCTCCTACTTTCCAACTTCAAAGAGGCCCTCCTGCATTGTGGACATGAAAGGTGTTTGTAGTCACCAAAAGTATTGCGTAATTCGTGAGCACTTAATCCGTTTAGTAATTACCTCTTGCAAAGACATTAAATAATTTTAACCATTAACGTTGCTGTAATAGTATTTTGTTCAGCTGTTCTTATGGTTATGAGATCATTTTGACACCATGGTCATTTTGCAGCTATGTGCAAAACATATAAGATGTTGGTACATGATTTATTACATTTTCATTAGATATAAATTAAGATATAATTTTTATGCTACAATTTGGAAATGCTTAAATCTTAACACATCGTTATCTCTGCTGCTGTATAAATTTGTAATAGGTCAATAAGTTGATGGAGTTTTATTAATCTGCATTTGCTCAGCATTCCTTTCAAAATGTTTGATTCGTTTTTAGGTTTGTCAGCTTCTCTCGACAGCTTGGTAACGATGTACTATTAGCCCAGTCAAAGAAGGAAAATTAAGGTAAAAAGTTCCTGTAGTCGCAAATTTTTGTGCAATGGTAGGTCGAAGTGTCATGATCAACATACTAAAAATGCTGACCTCTACGGTGTGAGCGTTGGGTTGGGAGCCTTTAAAGGGCGCTTTTTCACGTTTCCTTGAATAACTAGAAAACCATGGCCTCCAGCGAAACTGTTTCCCAGTACAAAATTAAAGTACGTTGAATTTCCTATAAACAAAGTCCTATTAATTTTTTCTCTAGGACTAATAGTTTCCGCGTTACAAGGAGTGTAAATGAAACAATTGTTTTTTTTTTAAATTTTAATGTCATAAAATTAATGTTTAATGCCCGATGAACTTGTAAATAACAGAAAATATACATCGTTTATTATAAAGCAACATCTTATCTTAAATTTGTGCCTTTCAAGAATCAACAGCTGTATCATCATCATCGTCATCATCTTCCAGATCAAACAACGGTGCACCATTTGTACACATACCATGGCACTTTCCGCAAACCATTGAACATATTATTCCTGCTTTTCGGCACCCACATCGTCCCCCACACCCAGTAGAACACCGGGAAAAGAAGTCGTTCAGTATAGCTTCAGGTGCTATGTGTCTTTGGTAGTCAGTAAATGGAGCGATCCGTCCTCCCTTCGCTTCCATCCCCATTCAGTCGGCAGTAGGGGGCTATTGAGCCACTGTTGTATCTGTAAGTAACCAAACATCAGTAAGTAACAAGAAATGGTATTGTAAAAATTATTATATAAAAACAGACAATTAACAAAATTAATTTACCTGTTAATAGACTATAAAAGAGTGCTGGTGTGCAGCTCCTATAGTTGGCAGTAGTGAGGCAAGGTCTGGTTTTGGCTTCGTTGACGCCTTTAAGAATGCTTCATATCAGGGCTTATTTAAATCTTGCTGATATTCATTTGCTTGATACATTTCAAGAAAAATTTTCTTACCAGCCTCTGCTGCAATATTTAATAATCAATAACGCGTTTCTTGCTCTTACCATACCATCACATAAACTGCAACAGGTGATGACGTAATTATTCCATGATCCTTTTGATTCGTGAACCGATCTAAACCATTAAATGGCAGAATAAATAAAAGAGTGAGGCACAAACATACCTTATAAAGGTAGAGGGAACCACTCACCTCGCACAACACTGAAGTTGTTTTGCCTACTTACATAACAGAACGGGACAGAAAATGCCGTGTGTACATCGAAGAGCGAGCCGTTCTCGTGGTGGAGGAAGAGCCCTTTCCCAGAAAAAAGCCACAACAAACGTACAGTGTCTCCAGCAATCAGTTTCCAGCCTACCGGTGCATGGTGGTGTGCAGAGATGTACGCAGAATCTGTTCGTATGTGTAGTTCTATTAATAATTAATATCTGTATTCTCTTTTGGTTAATACATTTGTGGAAAATAAAAACTTCTAACGAGTCCTCGTACAACGCATTTTGTGAAATATCAAAAATCTCCAGGTGTGTCCGCGCACTGCGTCGCCAGTGATTTACGAGATGCACTGTGGGAGGGTCGGTCTAGCTTGCTAAAACATCCTGTAGTTGCTTCTTGCAACGTAATGGGTTGGTGGAGTGAGGACTCACTAATTCGCTCATCGTTTTGCAGATGCAAAAATTCGGGAAGTGTTCGACATCGTTCCACGTCATGCCTTCAATCCTCTTCTACCCTCTAGCGCCCCCCCCCCCCCCCCCACCACCACCACAAACCCCACCCTCACCCGCTGCCACCTGTCGCATCCCCAGAAGAAAATTTATCCCTCAGTACTGTTCAACTGTACATAAACGAGTTACAGCCATTTAATATTTGGTCTTGGTCAACTTCATTTAACAATAAACATTAATTTTATAACATTAAAACATTGTTTTCATAAATTTGCTATTTTTCACCCCTTGTAACGTGAAAACTATTGGTCCTAGAGAAAGGCTGACTAGACCTCGTTTGTAGGTAATTCAGGGCACTTTAATTTTTTACTGGAAAACATTTTCTCTAGAAGCCATGTTTTCGAGTTATCAAGAATAACGTAAAAAAGTGAACTTCAAAGGCTCCCCCACCCCAACGCTCACACCCTACAGGTCAGGATTTTTAGTGTGCTGTTCATGACACTCTCCGCTAACACTGTACAAAAATTTGCTACTACACGAATTTTTTTTCCTAATCGCCATTTTTTGTCTTCCTTGACTGGGCACAGTGGTTACATCTCTGGTTTATTAATCTGTGGATTTTTGTCTGATATTATTATCTTTCTATTGCTTACCGATGGTATTATGTCACAGAGTAATTTATGGAGTGAACATTAATATGCACAAAAGAAGAATTCGTCCATATCATCACCTGCAGCTCAAGTCACGTGATTTTGGGATGGTGAATTTTAGCCCACATGGTGCTTAGCGTATTTTGAATGTTATTACCTCGTTGCTACAGACAGATCACCTTCAAAAGTACCTTCAAATTTTGTATAAGCTTTTTACAGCCATCTTAACAATATGATATCAGGAACAGAAGTTGGCTGAAAGATGTGAAGAGTAATAGTACCATGCTTTTTCGCCACAGAATTATAGATCAGATTCCACTAGATTTACGTTTTTTTTCAGTAAGGGGTAAGAAGTGACAGCCTACAGTATATCTTTAATTTTTCTATTGCACTTCTTCGCATTGTGTAATTTCTGTTCTAATTAATTACGTTACAATGACACTGTAGATGGAGCCAAAGTGTCACGAAAAAACAATGCGTTTGGAATCATGAAACTGTTACAGTAACTACAGTAAACGATTTCCACCACCTGCTTGTGCATTATAATTTAAAATTTTTCTTTGTTTCCTTTTCTGATTTTTATGGACAGTTAAAATATCTATAACATCTTTCCGCCATCTCATCAGAAACGTAAAACCATATACTATGCACAAAAACACATCAATGTTCGAATCTTAGAGTAATAAAAGAAGAGACTGCCTACAATATTTTTTTAGCTTTTCTGACAGTTTACTGAAGCACACTTGCAAATTTGTCTAGCACTTGTCTCGTAAACACATGGCCGTAACATCCAGAAATTTGAAGCATAACTTGAAGCATGTCAGCTCTCTTTATGTTTGAATTACTTTAAAGTATTTTTCTTGTGTGCATGTGTGCTCTTTTATTTAAGAAATATTCCAAATTGTCTATGAAAAATATAATAAAACTTGTGTGAATTGTAAATTCAGATTAATGATATCAGCCAGTGGCTGAAACGAATCGGAGGAATTGTATTTTCATATGCTTTAGAAAAGGAGAGGAGTGAAGCTTCTCTCAAACTGAATCTCCCCTCTTGTCTCCATCAAACTGAGCAGACGTATTTTGTATAAGTATATAGGTAGTAGATATACATTGACACGCCAAAGAAACTGGTATAGGCAAGCATTTTCAAATACAGAGACATGCAAACAGGTAGGAGACGGCGCTGAGGTCTGCAGTAGTGAAACAAATCGGTTGTCACCCCACTCTCCATTGTTGCCAGCTGTATCCAAGATGGCGGCTGTGACCTCATTTAAGGTGGCGGAATTTGGCGAGAAACAGGTCAACTGGGCTACCGCCACTAACCTAATCCCCCTCCCCTCCCCTCCACCAGAAAAATCGGGGCAAGCTCAAATTCCAAGAGGATAATGCGTCACACCTCTACTAAACTAAGAAAATCGCAGGAAGATAGATCACTTTGGCTACCCCCACTAACCTAAGTCATCCGACCGCCACCTCTTCCTAGGAACTGGCGCCAACTTTAATTTTTGGCGGTAAGAAAAGTCAGTTCGCATAGCTCTACTAAGCTAAGAAACCGTCGCGAAAGAAACGACACTTGGACTAACATGAGTCACTCTACTGCCACCTCCTAATAGGGATTCGTGGGAAAAGGACACAGCCTGCACTAGACTGCTGGTGAGAGGAAGCAGTGTACTTTATTTACTCTTGGACAATTTATTTAGGGATGGAGTATATTTATCACAGTGGTACAGAACATACGCCTTGACATTCCACACAGCATACAGACCTCCAAACTACTCCTAAAAAACTCATGTATAATGCTCTGTCAAAATAACACATTGCACAGTGTACAGACATGCAAACCAATCACAAATAACGCAATATATTTCCGTCCAGAGAGTCAAACAACTCGTAAACTGTCAAAACAATAATCCATCTAAAAGACTCTGCACACATTCTTGCTAATCATCAACTGTCAAAATCATGCACCAGTCTTTATATAAACAATTTGAGCCACTACCAGCATCCAGTGTGCCCACAATGAGGTCCAGAGCCCAACTGCCCTAGTACACAATACCACCACCAAAGGGCACTGTTGTCCATTCTGTGACATATCCCAAGATGGCGGTCTGGAGTGGGGGACGATGGTGGGAAAAGGAACCTGCCTGTGCTGGACATGAGTATTTATTTTGCAAGCAGTCTCTCCACCACTAGATCTAGAGTATAACTGATCTAGTACACAGAACTGCCATTAGAGGGTGCTGCCATCCCTCCTGTGACATAGTCCAAGATGGTGGCTCTGGAGGGGAAAATGGCACGAAAATGACTTAGCCTTCACTGCGCTGCTGGGAAGAGTAAGGAAGAAGTGTACTATATGCATTTTGGAAAAATTTTTTAGCAATGGAGTATATTTATCAAGCTGATACAAAACACACGCTCTGACATTCTTGGCGTCACACCACACGCCCACAGATCTGTAAACTACTTCTAAATAATGCTCTGCAGACACGCAAATAATTCCTAATTTACCAAAATAATTTCAGTACAGACATGCAGACGTCTCCTAAACAATACAGTATTCTGATGCGCAAACACAAAATCGTAAACTGTCCAAATAGTTCATAGCATAGCCTTCAGACCTGCTCGCAAAATAATGCAACAGACAGGCAATCAATGTGTGCAAGCACCCTCTGCCACCCCATGTCCGCTGAGCCGCACATGAGGCTTCAGGCAGCCCCAGTGAAGTGATGCAGCCGTCAGCTGTCATGCCGTGCACAGCTGCCCCCCAAGCATGAGGCAGTGACATCCCTTTTATACTAGATACCTGAGAAATTCCTCTCAAAATACGTATTCACCTAGGCACCATTGTTGACGTGAGCAGACGGGAGTGAAGACCTATTTCCAAAGTGCAGATGCTCCAAGGTGGGCTGCATGTCCATGTGTTCGCCGCTGCTGGTGTGAACCTTCCCACTACATCCCTCTCGATAGGACATGCAATCATCCTCTCTTGTCATGCCACAATACAAACCACAGTAACTTTACAATGCAATGTATACACATTTTACACAACGTAAGCCACAGTAACTCTCCAATACAATATATACACATTTTACACAGACACAGCAGTCATCTTTTATATCTGTACAGCACCTGAAAACATTATGGTATGCATACACTCACACCGCCTATATGTCACGATGCTCTTCAGTCCTAGGGAAGCACTGACAGCCTTTTCTTTCTTCCTACAGACGTGACAGTCAGCGGCAATAAACTATTTTACACTGATCACCATATTGCACGGACAACTAAACCTCGCAAAGTGCCATACATATCGTCAAATACAGAAAGACTCAATTACACTGCTCTCCCAGTGAGGACAGGAGCTTGAATATTAGAGTGTGATACCGATCTCCAACCCAGCAATATATCACTGCATACCATGTCGATGTAGTAAACATACAATTCGTATCCTCTGCCATGCAAAATCATCCCTTTTACATCGGAAAGCCATCAATGAATCGAACTCACTGTCAGAACTGTTGTGCAAATACTGTCTCATTCTCGTCCACCCACTCCCCCCCCCCCCTTGCTCGGTACAAACGCATTACTGTTTCTGGTATGGAACTGCCTGCATGCCCACGTTTCTACACCCATCTCCAGACTCTGGGTTTACAAGAATATAACTAATTTCGAATGGTTCGCACACAGCAGTATCCTACCGATCGCTCACACAACATAATTCCAAAGATATACTCGTAGACTGGGAATTATTTCTATACAACCCAAAACTTGAGCTAGGTGGAGCATGCTCTAGACCACAGAGTAACTAGAAACAAATAGACGAAAAATGATATTTCCACCCATGA
The DNA here is from genome assembly GCF_023864345.2 of Schistocerca serialis cubense. NCBI lineage: Eukaryota > Metazoa > Arthropoda > Insecta > Orthoptera > Acrididae > Schistocerca > Schistocerca serialis. Next base: position 891,015,044 of record NC_064640.1, read on the forward strand.
ATGCCGATCTCGGTTATGTAACAGATTCTAAATCATCCCTATAATTTACAAGATCAACTAAGATGTTTATCATGTCCAGAGAACTGGCAAATGTGTATTCCGCATGCTAGATGCACACTCCACAATCGATCTTTTCTCAAGTAAATAAAGGTGCGAAATGTGCAGAAGCAGTCAACTGAACAATTTACATGGGAGGGAATAATGGTCCAGCACAAATGCACCACCATATTCATTCTCAAATTTCCACATGATCACGAAAGCTATGCAACACATACTAAGTATTAGTTCGCTATTCGGTAGTATAGAGGACAATACCTTAATTCATCTACATTCCTACACTCCAACGCCGGCTGCTGTGGCCAAGTGGTTCTAGGCACTACAGTCTGGAAACGCACGACAACTACTGTTGCAGGTTCGAACCCTGCCTCGGGCATGGATCTGTGTGATGGCCTTAGCTTAGTTAGGTTTAAGTAGTTCTAAGTTCTAGGGGACTGATGACCTCATAAGTTGACATACTCTTCCCTTTCTTGTCACAAGCGGTCTTGGTTTTACAGATGCATATAAGTATCAATGTTAAAAGCTATACCCGCTTTCCAAATCGGGGTACGACATTACCTCTGAATGAGGTGGTTTTTCCAGACAAATACCGAGATGCTGATTGTAGGAATGTGTATTATCAGTCCAGCACAACGGTTACACGTAGCCCATGATGCAACCTCGTGATAAAATCACTGAATTTTGAAAGTGATTCCGCTAAGGAACATGATATGTAAGCGGTATTTGCGACTCCCTCATGCCGCCCCAGCTTGATATTTCTATAGTACTTTTAACGTATTCTGACTCCATATCATGTCAGAGGTTCTGTGATATATCCACTGTGTTATACGTACTTTCCAGGTATCGATCCTAGACTGCCGAACAATACTTTCGAGTTGATATCATGGTTGATTTACGTAAAAATGCGTCGAACTCCATCCGTCTGGAGCTCCATCACGCATAAAAATCATTCCTTTATTAATCTTATTAACCATCTGCTATTTCATCATGACACTTTGAAATCTGTTACTATACATAAATAAGGAGTGCTAAGCGTCTTGGTATGGGCACATCTTGAGAAATCTCATGCACTTGGATGGGTGAGGACTTGGAAGCCTCCATTCATTCACGAGACGTGGAGCATAACGTTATACTTCTGCGGCGCTAGGTGCCTAGGTGAACACGTATTTTGAGAGGAATTTCTCAGCTATCAATTATGAAAGGGATGTCACCGCATCACGCTGGGGGGGGGGGGGGGGGGCATTTGTGCATGGTTTGACAGCTGACGGCTGCGCCACTTCGCTGCGGTGCCTGAAGCCTCATCTGGACATGGCGTGGCGGAGGGTGCTTGTGCACATTGGTTTGCATTATTTTGCAAGCAGTTCTGTAGGTTATGCTATCCATTATTTGGACAGTTTACGATTTAGCGTTTGCACATCAGTGTATTGCATTATTTTGGAGAAGTCTGCATGTCTGTACTGAAATTATTTTGGTAAATTAGGAATTATTTGCGTATCTGCAGAGCATTACTTAGAAGTAGTTTACAGATCTGTGGAATGTGTGGCATGACCCTAAGCATGTCAGAGCATGTGTTTTGTATCAGAGTGATAACTATACTCCATTGCTAAAAAAAATTTCCAAATTACATAGAGTACACTCCTTCCTTACTCTTCCCAGCAGCACAGTGCAGGTCAAGTCATATTCACGCCATTTTCCCGCTCCAGACCGCCATCTTAGATTATGTCACAGGAGGGATGACAGCACCCTCTGATGGCAGTTCTGTGTAATAGATTAGTTATACTCTAGATCTCGTGATGGAGACACTGCTTGCAAAATAAAGATTCATGTCCAGTGCAGGCAGGTTCCTTTTCCCACCATTGTCCCCCACCCCAGACCACCATCTTGGGGTATGTCACAGAACAGATGACAGTGCCTTCTGGTGGCACTGCTGTGTACTAGGTCAGATGGACTCTAGATCTCTTGGTGAAGGCACTGTTTCCCACCACTTTTCCCCCCTATCTTTGATTACGTCACTGAATGGATGACAGCCGGCTCTGGTGGTGGTACTGTATACTAGGTCTAGACCTCGTGGTAAAGACACTTTTTGCCGCCATTTTCGATTATGGTACTTGATTCATCAGCTGACATCAAAGCTGCCATCTTGGATTATGTCATGGAATGGATGACAGCGCCCTCTGTTGGTGGTACTGTGTACTAGGTCAGTTGGGCTCTGGACCTCGTGGCGACCACACTGGATGGTGGTAGTGGTTCAAATTGTTTAAATAAAGACTGGTGCATGATTTTGACAAATAGCGATTATCATGCATTTTTGCAGAGTTTTTTAGATGGATTATTATTTTGACAATTTACGAGTTGTTTGGCTCTCTGGACATAAACATGTTGCATTATTAATGAGTGGTTTGCATGTCCGTATGCTGTGCAATACATTATTTTGGCAGTTTAAAATTAGCAAGCGTGTATGTAGAACATTATATATAAGTTCTTTAGGAGTAGTTTGCAGGTCTGTATGCTGTGTGGCATGTCAGAGCATGTGTTCTGTATCACTGTGATAAATATACTCCATCCCTAAATAAATTGTCCAAAAGAAAATAAAGTACACTCCTTCCTCTCTCCAGCAGTCTAGTGCAGGCTGTGTCCTATTCCCAAGAGTCCCTAGGAGGAGGTGGTGCTCGGGTGACTTAGGTTAGTCCAAGTGTACTTTCTTTCGCTGCATTATCTTAGCTTAATAGAGATACGCAAATTGACCTTTTTGAAATTCAAACTTGGCGCCAGTTTCTAGGAAGAGGTGGCGGTCAGATGATTCACGTTAGTGGAGGTAGCCCAGAGTAGTGGGACAACCTTCGCATCAAGACACGCTGCATTGTTGCCAAATTTATTCAAGACGGCGGTGATGACATCATCCAAGATGGCGGCATGTAGACTCGGCAACAGCGCATGACGTCATCCAAGATGGCAGCTTTTGGTGGGAAAATAGGCTAATTATGCTATGTCCACTAACCTAACCTCCAGAAAAAATGGCGGGAATTTTGAATTTTGGTGGGGAAATAGACCAGTTGGACTACATCCTCTAACCTAACACTCTAGAAGGAAAAATGGCGGGAAGTTGAATTCCAACAGGATAATGCATGCAAAAACCGTACTTATCTTTATTATTATTATTGATTATCATTCATTATCATTTATTATTATTTATTATTATTGACCTGCCTCCACTAGAAAAATCCCTCCAAAATCAAATTCCAACACGATAATGGCTGCAAAACCTCACTTTTATTTATTATTATTCATTATTATTTATTAACATTCATTATCATTCATTGCCATTTATTATCATTCATTTTCATTTATTACGAGGGCAGTTCAATAAGTAATGCAACACATTTTTTTCTGAAACAGGGGTTGTTTTATTCAGCATTGAAATACACCAGGTTATTCCCCAATCTTTTAGCTACACAACACTATTTTTCAACGTAATCTCCATTCAATGCTACGGCCTTACGCCACCTTGAAATGAGGGCCTGTATGCCTGCACGGTACCATTCCACTGGTCGATGTCGGAGCCAGCGTCGTACTGCATCAATAACTTCTTCATCATCCGCGTAGTGCCTCCCACGGATTGCGTCCTTCATTGGGCCAAACATATGGAAATCCGACGGTGCGAGATCGGGGCTGTAGGGTGCATGAGGAAGAACAGTCCACTGAAGTTTTGTGAGCTCCTCTCGGATGCAAAGACTTGTGTGAGGTCTTGCGTTGTCATGAAGAAGGTGAAGTTCGTTCAGATTTTTGTGCCTACGAACACGCTGAAGTCGTTTCTTCAATTTCTGAAGAGTAGCACAATACACTTCAGAGTTGATCGTTTGACCATGGGGAAGGGCATCGAACAGAATAACCCCTTCAGCGTCCCAGAAGACTGTAACCATGACTTTACAGGCTGAAGGTATGGCTTTAAACTTTTTCTTGGTAGGGGAGTGGGTGTGGCGCCACTCCATTGATTGCCGTTTTGTTTCAGGTTCGAAGTGATGAACCCATGTTTCATCGCCTGTAACAATCTTTGACAAGAAATTGTCACCCTCAGCCACATGACGAGCAAGCAATTCCGCACAGATGGTTCTCCTTTGCTCTTTATGGTGTTCGGTTAGACAACGAGGGACCCAGCGGGAACAAACCTTTGAATATCCCAATTGGTGAACAATTGTGACAGCACTACCAACAGAGATGTCAAGTTGAGCACTGAGTTGTTTGATGGTGATCCGTCGATCATCTCGAACGAGTGTGTTCGCACGCTCCGCCATTGCAGGAGTCACAGCTGTGCACGGCCGGCCCGCACGCGGGAGATCAGACAGTCTTGCTTGGCCTTGCGACGATGATGACACACGCTTTGCCCAACGACTCACCGTGCTTTTGTCCACTGCCAGATCACCGTAGACATTCTGCAAGCGCCTATGAATATCTGAGATGCCCTGGTTTTCCGCCAAAAGAAACTCGATCACTGCCCGTTGTTTGCAACGCACATCCGTTACAGACGCCATTTTAACAGCTCCGTACAGCGCTGCCACGTGTCGGAAGTCAATGAAACTATACGAGACGAAGCGGGAATGTTTGAAAATATTCCACAAGAAATTTCCGGTTTTTTCAACCAAAATTGGCCGAGAAAAAAAAGTGTTGCATTACTTATTGAACTGCCCTCGTATCATTCATTATCATTTATTATTATTATTATTTATTATTATAGGCCTACCTCCACTAGAAAATTGCTCCAAATTCAAATTCCAAAACGATAACGTCTCGAAAACTGTACTTCTATTTATTATTATCATTTATTATTTATTCAAGATGTTCGATTTTCTCGGTGAGAAAGCCAATTTCCTTACATCCATAACAAAAATCTATCACAAGTTCAAATCCCAACGCCATAATTGATCACATGTACGAGCTTTCTCCGTCACTTATCTTTTTTCATTGGTAGCCTATCATAATCGCGTCAAATAATAAACTGCACTTACAGTAACGTGATTCACGTCCTTTGATTTTGCAGGTGGGAAGCGACTGAAGACTTTATTTCAAGCAGTACGGTCATCACTTGTTCTCCAACACAGTCAGCACACACATCTTTGATGTCGCAGTGCAGTCACCACGACGTCTGCGCTCCAACTGAATTTGTTCAAATCCTCGCCACCCCCTGGCTAGCACGCAGAGACACTGCCTACGCTTGTCACGTGAGGCGGCTGGCCACTAGTGCGGGGGGGAAGCCCAGCAATCGCTCCCACATCGTAAACATGTTTTCGCTGGACACACTGGAACTTGCTGAGTTTGACATCACAGTGGCCCCTTGTCCGCTCACCACATGTATTTGTCGCCTCCGCACATTTCCCACCAAAATTGTCTGCCTCAGAGCTGAATCACTTCCTAAAAGTTTCTGGTAAATGGACTCACCCTGCACTAGGTCCATGGATGGAGGAACGAATTTACTTAGCCAGCCGGAGTGGCCGTGCGGTTCTAGGCGCTACAGTCTGGAACTGAGCGACCGCTGCGGTCGCAGGTTCGAATCCTGCCTTGGGCATGGATGTGTGTGATGTCCTTAGGTTAGATAGGTTTAATTAGTTCTAAGTTCTAGACGACTGATGACCTCAGACGTTAAGTCGCATAGCCATTTCGAATTTACTTTATTTAGGAATGGAGTATGTGTATCACACCAACATGTCCCACACTATACAGACCTGCAAAACACTCCTACATAACTCATTTGTAATGTTCTAGACACACGCTTGCTAACTGTAAACAGTTAAAAATAACTCATAGGACAGCCTACAGACATGCGAACCGCTCGAAAATAATGCAAAACATTTACGTCCAAATAGCCAAGCAACCGCCAATTTTCCGCAATAATTTCAGTGCATAGGCTGATGGAAGTAGGAACGAGTGTACTTTATTAATTTGCGACATATCTTTCTGAAACTTTTGCTTCTCATAGGATTCGATATAAGGCAGCTTCTGAACTCCAGTAGTGCACTACACGTGGCAACACAACCACACCCACCAAGCTATTCATTCCAATCCAGACCTCTAACTCCACTACAGATAAATTTGTCCATTTATTTGTTGACTCACTCACAGTTTGACCAGATTGCAGTTTTTGCGCAAAAACCACTCAGACTGCGCTGTGCTGCTCGGGAAAGTAAGGAAGGGCTGCACTCTATTTATCTGGAGCCCTTTTATTTAGTCGTGGAGTATATTTGTCACAAAACACTCACACTGATCCGACTGTGGTCATCTGACACAGGTCACAAACATGTAAACAACTCCTAATTTCACCACACAATAGCAAACAGCTCTTAAATAATGCAGTACACAATATCAGCAGACGAGCTCTGTACTCTTAAACTTTCCTAATAATGCACCGCACAGTGCACAGACATGCTCGCAAAATATTGTAACAGACGCGCCCAAACACCCTCAGTTGCCAAACCGACCGAAAGTATCTGCTCGGCCTCCCCCAAACATGACCTCAACACAGTCGCATTCGTACCTAACACCTGAGAAATTGATATCGCCTATGCGATTTAGATTACGCACCAAGGCAGATCTCGCGCGCGTGCGGTCGGTGGGGAAGGGGGTTCCAGAGTCTCCAGCAAAGTTCAGCTACCGAGCGCTCGTGACAGCCGACACATGTGAAAGCTCAATTGCTCTTCTCATGTATACCGCAGGCGTCTCAGGTCTGGACCTGCCTTCACGTCTATTGTCAGAATAGCTGATAGCTCGATGACACACACGATTAACGCGGCTGGGAAAATAATTTACTACTCGCATGCAACCGAGATGGTGACGGAAAACCAATCACTCTGGACTGCGCTGCAGACGCATGTAATCATTGAGAACACTCTACTTATTTCGAACAACTAATTTAACCATACAGTGTATATATCATGCTATCACAAAACACCAATCACCCCAGCGAAGTGGCGCAGCCGTCACCTGTCAAACCACGCACAACTGCCCCCCCCCCACCCCCACCCCCCAGCGTGACGCAGCGACATCCCTTTCATACTTCATACCTGAGAAATTCCTCTCAAAATACGTGTTCACCTAGGCACCTAGCACCGCAGAAGTATAACGTTATGCTCCACGTCTCGTGAATGAATGGAGGCTTCCAAGTCCTCACCCATCCAAGTGCATGAGATTTCTCAAGATGTGCCCATATCGAGATGCTTAGCACTCCTTATTTATGTATAGTAACAGATTTCAAAGTGTCATGATGAAATAGCAGATGGTTAATAAGATCAATAAAGGAATGATTTTTATGCGTGATGGAGCTCCAGACGGATGGAGTTCGACGCATTTTTACGTAAATCAACCATGATATCAACTCGAAAGTATTGTTCTGCAGTCTAGGATCGATACCTAGAAAGTAAGTATAACACAGTGGATATATCACAGAACCTCTGATATGGAGTCAGAATACGTTAAAAGTGCTATAGAAATATCAAGCTTGGGGGGGGGGGGGGGGGCATGAGGGAGTCGCAAATACCGCTTACATATCATGTTCCTTAGCGGAATCACTTTCAAAATTCAGTGATTTTATCACGAGGTTGCATCATGGGTTACGCGTAACCGGAGCGCTGGACTGATAATACACATTCCTACAATCAGCGTCTCGGTATTTGTCTGGAAAAACCACCTCATTCAGAGGTAATGTCATACTCCGATTTGGAAAGCGGGTATAGCTTTTAACATTGATACTTGTATGCATCTGTAGAACCAAGACCACTTGTGACAACAAAGGGAAGAGTATGTCAAGTCGTAAGAATGGTACTGATGATTCTATTTCCAGAGCCATAGCCATCAACAGGGTGTATTTTGGACACTTCACTCATTGTCAAATGTCGTTCAGCTGAGCTTGCAATCAAAACATTTAGTTGTAAGTGGAGGGATGAAATATATATTTGAACGATTTCTTAGGATGATTGATTCTACCTGTGCATGCTCGGCCTGCAATGTCAGTGACCTGTGAGGGGGTGATTTACGTTTCCCTTTAACGGTAGGTGCTCTGAGAATGGAGAGACCTGTTGGAGTGTAGGCTGTTCAAATGGCTCAGCGCACTATAGGACTTAACTTATGAGGTCATCAGTCCCCTAGAACTTAGAACTATTTAAACCTAACTAAGCTAAGGACATCACACAGATCCATGCCCGAGGCAGGGTTGGAACCTGCAACAGTAGTTGTCGTGCAGTTCCAGACTGTAGTGCCTAGAACCACTTGACCACACCAGCCAGCGTTGGAGTGTAGGAATGTAGATGAATTAAGGTATTGTCCTCTATACTACTGAATAGCGAACTAATACTTAGTATGTGTTGGATAGCTTTCGTGATCATGTGGAAATTTGAGAATGAATATGGTGGTGCATTTGTGCTGGACCATTATTCCCTCCCATGTAAATTGTTCAGTTGACTGCTTCTGCACATTTCGCCCCTTTATTTACTTGAGAAAAGATCTATTTTGGAGTGTGCATCTAGCATGCGGAATACACATTTGCCGATTCTCTGGACATGATAAACATCTTAGTTGACCTTGTAAATTATAGGGATGATTTAGAATCTGTTACATCTCCGAGATCTGCATTCATGGGTGGAAATATCATTTTTCGTCTATTTGTTTCTAGTTACTCTGTGGTCTAGAGCATGCTCCACCTAGCTCAAGTTTTGGGTTGTACAGAAATAATTCCCAGTCTACGAATATATCTTTGGAATTATGTTGTGTGAGCGATCGGTAGGATACTGCTGTGTGCGAACCATTCGAAATTAGATATATTCTTGTAAACCCAGAGTCTGGAGATGGGTATAGAAACGCGGGCATGCAGGCAGGTCTGTACCAGAAACAGTAATGCGTTTGTACCAAGCAGGGGGGGGGGGGGGGAGTGGGTGGACGAGAATGAGCCAGTATTTGCACAATAGTTCTGAGAGTTAGTTCGATCCATTGATGGCTTTCCGATGTAAAAGGGATGATTTTGTATGGCAGAGGATACGAATTGTATGTTTACTACATCGACATGGTATGCAGTGATATATTGCTGGGTTGGAGATCGGTTTCACACTCTAATATTCAAGCTCCTGTCCTCACTGGGAGAGCAGTGTAATTGAGTAAGAGTCTTTCTATATTTGACGATATGTATGGCACTTTGCGAGGTTTAGTTGTCCGTGCAATATGGTGATCAGTGTAAAATAGTTTATTGCCGCTGACTGTCACGTCTGTAGGAAGAAAGAAAAGGCTGACAGTGCTTCCCTAGGACTGAAGAGCATCGTGACATATAGACGGTGTGAGTGTATGCATTTTTCAGGTGCTGTACAGATATAAAAGATGACTGCTGTGTTTGTGTAAAATGTGTATATATTGTATTGGAAAGTTACTCTGGCTTATGTTGTGTAAAATGTGTATACATTGCATTGTAAAGTTACTGCAGATTGTATTGTGGCATAACAAGAGAGGATGATTGCGTGTCCTATCGAGAGGGATGTATAGATTCAGCACATCAATAACTGTGAGGGCATGAAAGAGATTTTTTATGAGGAAAATTATGTGCGTTATAGATAGTGAGATTTGTTCCAGAAGCACAGTCGTCAAGAGGAGACATTACATGTACATCGATCGGTTTCAGACTGTAGCAGCAATCGTAATATTTAATTGTAGTTACACTGGCAAATATGTTCCTGGCTCCCCATATTCTTGTGAGTCTCGTATGTATTTGATGCTCTGTAGACAACTTGGAGGTTTAAGTGCCAATGCGCTTTAGCAATCTGTGCAAAATAATTTTACTGCTGAAAGTCCCGTCTGCAGAAAGAAAGAAAAAGTGGATGGATCATAATGCTCGATTCATTCACAAGACATTCTTTGTGCTGGCATATAGGGGTCTCTTCATAGTGGTGTGAACGTTTGCATATGTTGAGAGCAGGAAGGGTAATACGTGATGGACTGGGTTGTTATGCCCTATTTTTGTAAACAGGTTTTGTTTTTCCAGCCATACAAGACGAGACATCAGAAAAGCTCTTACTAAAGCGACCGTTCACTATTTCTGGGACGCTATACAATTTTCGAGAGGTCGACTTGGCTCTTATTTTACATAGCCGTGTGATATCAGTATGGCATTTAGAACATCGTTAGATGCACTTGCGCTGCTATATAGCTATGCGCAGCGATGCGTCAGGCACACATCATGCATGGCCCTTTAGAATTGCTAGGGGGATAGCAGCTTGTGATATTCTGGAACGGATTTCTGCAGCGTCACTTGGCAATTAGTTCCTCGCCGGACCGCAAGTAGAGGGCAGGTTCACACCAGCAGCGGCGAACACATGGACCTACGGCCCACTTTGGAGCATCTGCACTTTGGAAATAAGTCTTCACTCCCGTCTGCTCACGTCAACAATGGTGCCTAGGTGAACACGCATTTCGAGAGGAATTTCTCAGGTATCAAGTATAAAAGGGATGTCGCTGCCTCATGCTTGGGAGGCAGCCGTGCGCCGTATGACAGCTGACAGCTGCATCACTTCACTGGGGCTGCCTGAAGCCTCATGTGCGGTCTAGTGGACAGGGGGTGGCAGAGGGTGCTTGCACACGTTGATTGCCTGTCTGTTGCACTATTTTGCGAGCAGGTCTGTAGGCTATGCTATGAACTATTTGGACAGTTTACGATTTTGTGTTTGCGCATCAGTATACTGTATTGTTTAGGAGAAGTCTGTATGTCTGTACTGAAATTATTTTGGTAAATTAGGAATTATTTGCATGTCTGCAGAGCATTATTTAGAAGTAGTTTACAGATCTGTGGGCTGTGTGGTGTGACCCCAAGAATGTCAGAGCATGTGTTTTGTATCATCATCATCATCATCATCATCATTTATTGCCTTATCGGGCCTTTAAGGCCTACAGCAAGAAGAACAAAAGGAAAAGTAAAGACAAAAAGACTTACAAAAGTACTCTATACAGTAGTAAAAGTTACATATGTACATTACAGCTTAAAGAAAAACGAAAAAATAAACAGGGCATTCAATCAAAGGTTTAAAAGGCAAGAGGGATACATTACAGAAACAAAAAAACAAAAAAAAAAAAAAAAACACACACGCAGTGTCTGTCAATTACACGAGAGGAGGGAGCTGTTGCAGATGGCAGTCCATCTCATCCGGTCGTTGGCGTCCTCCTCCACGGCTGCTGGTTCCACTTCTTTCAGGATCGTTGTTATCCTATCCTTCCATCGAGTTCTTGGGCGTCCTCTAGGGCGTTTTCCTGTGGGTTGAGAGTGGAGGACTCTGTTTGGAAGGGATCCGTCTGCCCGTAGGATGTGGCCAAACCATTGGAGTCTCTTCTGCGCCAATATTCGTCCAATGTGTGGCTTTCCATACCGCTGGTATAAATCTTCTTTTTTTCTTCGTTCCCATTTACCTTCCATGGCATTGTAGATGGGTCCATATATCTTCCGAAGTACCTTCCTTTCAAATGCACATATTGCTTCTTCTGCTGTTGCTGATGTTGCCCAAGTTTCACAGCCGTATAAAAGTACTGGTCTCACCAGTGTCGTGTATAGGTGGATCTTGTTCTTCTGCGATATCAGCCGAGATCTGAAAAGATTGTTCAGGCTAAAGAACATGCGATTAGCATTTGTTATACGTTGCTGTACTTCTTTCGTTACTTCACTTCTATTTGTTAGTATGGAGCCCAGGTACTTGAACTCTTCAACTCGTTCGAAGGTATGCCTGTCGACATCAATGGAAGGAGGGAGATCTCGGCGGCGTGATACAACAAGATATTTAGTTTTTTCCTCGTTCACCACCAGCCCAATTTTCTCTGCATTGTGGAGGAATCGGGAAGTATCCCTGCGTACTTGCTCTAGAGTGTCGCCAAGGATCACAACATCATCAGCAAATGCCAAGATTGTGTCTGCTCCCACCATCTCCATCTCTCTGGTTCGACAAGTGTCACGGCTTACTTTTTCCAGGGCCAAATTGAATAATATTGGCGCCAATGGATCTCCTTGTCTCAATCCATTTTGTATACTGAATGATGGTGATAGTTGATTACCAAACCGCACTTGGGCCGTAGACTGAGAGTAGCAAGCAGCAATTAAGCGGATGTATTTTGATGGGATGCCAAGTTCCTCTAACGTTTCCCATAACGTGGCGCGGTCAATGCTGTCATAAGCTTGTCGAAAATCGATGAAGATGAGGTGCAGATCCTTATTGAATTCGTAGAATTTTTCTATCAACTGCCTCAGAGTAAATATGTGATCAATTGTCGATCGTCCAGCAACGAACCCACATTGATAGGTCCCTACAATTCCTTCAGCCAGTGGTTTCATGCGGTTTAGTAGCAGTGTTGTAAAAACTTTGTAGCCAATTTCAAGTAACGAAATCCCTCGGTAGTTGGATACATGAGTAGCATCTCCCTTCTTGAATATGGGACATATGATTGCTCCCTTCCATTCCTCAGGAATAACTTCTGCTTCCCAGATGGTAGAAATTAATCGTTTCAAAGCACCCACCAGTGTTTCCCCTCCCAAGCGAAGCATCTCAGCTGTGATACCACTACCTCCTGGAGCCTTGTTGTTCTTGAGTGCTTTTAGGGCAACACTGATTTCTTCCTCAGATGGTTCAGGGACTTCAACTCTGTCAAAACGGGCATCCGTCTGTGTTGTCCCTACTGGTGGGTTGTCGGGATTCAATAGGTTTTCAAAATGTTTTTTAAATAGGGTTGCTTGCTCTTCTGGCGGTACAACTTCACCCGTCTCATTCGTTAGGACCAATGTACGTTGTCTGTATGCGCCTCTGGCGAATCTTGAGGCCTGGAAAAACGAGCGTGACGACTTTGCTTCTTCGACTGCAATCAACAGACTTTTGTGGTGGTCCCGTTTCTTCTTTCTCATGAGTTGGTCCGTGTTACGCCTCGCTTCGTAGTAAGCTACCCTTGCTTCTTCCGAGAGTTGCTGTAGCCATTTTATCCTCTTCGCTGATCTAATCTCAACAGATTCTCGACATTGTTCATCGAACCAAGGTTTACTTCTTCGTTTTGCATCGCAAACTAGTTCTTCATTTGCACTTTCTAACACTGCATTCCTCAGCAGCATCCATGCGTTCTCCACACTGGTAGGGTTCTCTGTTATTGTGAGATGTTCTGCAATTTTTTCTTGATAGCGCTGTCTCACTTCTACATCTTTCAACTTATTCTTGTCGAAGCGGACCATCATTTCAGAATTTCTTCTCCACATGGTTGAAAGTTTCAGACGTAGTTTGACTACCACTAAGAAATGGTCTGAATTCATATCTGCCCCGCGAAAGGATCTTACATGCTCGACACTACAATGATGTCTTCGGTCAACAAGAACGTGATCGATCTGGTTCATCGTACTTCCATCTGGGGATATCCAGGTTACTTTATGCACTGCTTTGCGGGGGAAGTATGTGCTTCTAACGATCATTCTCCTTGTATCGGCAAGGTTAATTAATTTGATACCATTCTCGTTGCTTGTTTCATGGATACTATTAGGCCCTATCGTTGGACGATACTGCACTTCTCTTCCCACTTGGGCATTGAAGTCTCCCATTATCAACTGAATTGAGTGTCTTGGGAGTTTGTCTACTACATTCTCTAGTTCTAGATAGAAGTTATTCTTTGTTTCTTCATCGGCATCCTCTGATGGGGCATGACAGTTGACTAGGCAGATCTTATATGGTTTAGCGTGTAAAATCATCCAACAGATTCGGTCGTTTACAGGAGACCATTTGTTGACAGCCGATATCATTTTATTGTGTACAGCAAAACCAACTCCAGAAGTCCAGGCTGGGCTTAGCTCATTGCTGTTAAAGAGCGTGTGAGTATCTCCAATCTTCATAACACCCTGAGGAAGTCTTGTTTCTTGAATTGCTGCCACTATGCATTGATATTTACTCAGTTCTCCTCCAAGTTGTTTCATTCCCCCCGTCATGATTGACCTTACATTCCATGTTCCAATTCTAAATCCAGAAAATCCATTTACGTATCCAGTTTCGTCACCATTTTGATCCGTCCAGTTTTTCCTTTTGTCTTTTTCTTTAACCAGAATCTTTTTTTTTACAGAGGATGGGGGGTTGGCCCATCCTCTAACCCTCCTCCTTTCTCATCCGGGCTTGGGACCGGCAATGGCGGAGTTTTGTATCAGAGTGATAAATATACTCCATTCCTAAAAAAAAAATTTCCAAAATACATCGAGTACACTCCTTCCTTACTCTTCCCAGCAGCCCAGTGCACAACAAGTCATTTTCGTGCCATTTTCCCCTCCAGAGCCACCATCTTGGATTATGTCACAGGAGGGATGGCAGCACCCTCTAACGGCAGTTCTGTGTAGTAGATCAGTTATACTCTACATCTCATGGTGGAGAGACTGCTTGCAAAATAAATACTCATGTCCAGCACAGGCAGGTTCCTTTTCCCACCATTGTCCCCCACCCCAGACCGCCATCTTGGGGTATGTCACAGAACAGACGACAGTGCCTTCTGGTGGCAGTACTGTGTACTAGGTCAGTTAGACTCCAGATCTCTTGGTGAAGAGATTTTCCCCCGTCATCTTGGATTACATCACTGAACAGACGACAGCTGTCTCTGGTAGTCATACTGTGTACTAGGTCTAGATCTTGTGGTGAACACACTATTTGTCACCATCTTAGATAACGGTAGTTGCATCATCAGCTGACATCATGGCTGCCATATTGTATTACGTCACAGAATGGACAACAGCGCCCTTTGGTGGTGATATTGTGTACTAGGGCAGTTGGGTTCTGTACCTTGTGGTGGGCACACTGGATAGTGGTAGTGACTCAAATTGTTTATGTAAAGACTGGTGCATGATTTTGACTGTTGATGACTAGCAAGAATGTGTGCAGAGTTTTTGAGATGGAATAGTATTTTGACAATTTACGAGTTGTTTGACTCTCTGGAGGGAAATGTATTGCGTTATTTATGAGTGGTTTGCATGTCTCTACACTGTGCAATGTGTTATTTTGACAGAGCATTATACATGAGTTTTTTAGGAGTAGTTTTGAGGTCTGTATGCTGTGTGGCATGTCAGAGTGTATGTTCTGTATCATTGTGATAAATATACTCCATCCCTAAATAAATTGTCCAAAAGTAAATAAAGTACACTCCTTCTTCTCTTCAGCAGTCTAGTGCAGGCTGTGTCCTTTTTCAATGAATCCCTAGTAGGAGATGGCGGTCGAGTGACTTATGTTAGTCCAAGTGTCGTTTCTTTCAAGACGGTTTCTTAGCTTAGTAGAGCTATGCGAATTGACTTTTCTTACTGCCAAAATTTAAACTAGGCGCCAGTTCCTGGGAAGAGGTGGCGGTTGGATGATTTAGGTTAGTGGTGGTAGCCCAAGTGACCTATCTTCCCGATATTTTCTTAGGTTAGTAGAGGTGTGATTCATTATCCTGTTGGAATTTGAACTTCACGCCAGTTTTCTGTGGTAGTGGAGGGGAGGGGGATAAGGTTAGTAGAGGTAGCCCAATTGACCTATCTTTCCGCCAAAATCTGCTATCTTGGATGACATTACAGCTGCCATCTTGGATTATGTCATGCACTGTTGCCAAGTCTATATGCCGCCATCTTGGATAACGTCATCGCCGTCATCTTGGATACATCTCTCAACAGTGGAGAGTGCGGTCATGGCCACTTTGTTCCACTACTGTCGGCAACACCTATATAAGACAAAAAGTGTCTGGTGCAGTTGTTGGATCGGTTACTGCTGCTACAGTGGCAGGTTTTTCAAGATATAAATGAATTTTTATGTCATGTTATAGTCGGCACACTAGTGATGGGACGCAGCATCTCTGAGGTAGGATGAAGTGGAGAATTTCCCATACGACCAATTCACGAGTGTGCCATGAATATCAGGACACGGTAAAACGTCAAATCCTCATCATCGCTGTAGCCGGAAAAAGATCCTGCAAGAACGGACCAACGACGACTGAAGAGAATCATTCCACGTGACAGAATTGCAATCCTTTAACAAACTGCTGCTGATTTCAATGCTGGGTCATCAACAAGTGTCAGGGGAACCATTCAACAGAGCATCATTGATATGGGTTTTCAGAGCCGAAACATTTTGCTTGGTCAGAAGAGTCTCGTTTCAAATTGTATTGAGCAAATGGACGTGTATGGGTATGGAAACATCCTCATGAATCTGTGTCTGCAGGGGACTGTTCAAGCTGGTGGAGGCTCTATAATGGTATGGGGCGTGTGCAGTTGGAGTGGTATGGGACCCCTGATACATGCAGATATGATTCTGACAGGTGACATGCATATAAGCATCCTGTCTGATCAACTGAATCAGTTCATGTCCACTGTGCATTCCGACGGAGTTTGGGCAATTCCAGCAGGACAAGCGACACCCCACACACCCAGAATTGCTACAGAGTGACTCCAGGACACTCTTCTGAGTTTAAACACATCTGCTGTCCACCAAACTCCTCAGACATCAAAATTATTGAGCATATCTGGGATGCCTTGCAACGTCGTGTTCAGAAAGATCTCCACCGCCTCGTACTCTTGCGGATTTATGGACAGCCCTGCAGGATTCATGGTGTCAGTTCCCTCCAGCACTACTTCAGAAAATAATCGAGTCCACGCCACGTCGTGTTGCGGCACTTCTGCGCGCTCGAGAAGGCCTTACACAATATTAGGCAGGTGTACCAGTTTCTTTGGCTCTTCAGAGAATATTTCATTGATAATTAAATATGTTAAAAACGGTTTAAATTCTTGTTATCATTTATAACTAAAAGCTATCCTCGCAATTATGAAGTTGTACACGAATTCCGACTCTGTAATATTTGTTTCGGTAAGGCTAGGTGAAACCACGAGCTCAGCATATCATGTCAAATAGATACAATGTACCGAATGCAATCCGCTCTCAGCCACTGATTTCATTCTGCTATATGCAAAGCGTGTCCCTGAGATCATTTGTAGATCATTTAACAAAGACTTGCAATTATTTTCAGCTAGCGCAAATTATATATGGCCCGGCCACTGTCTCCGAACTGTGAATCTGCTGCTCTCGCTTCTGTCAGATACAGGCCCCACAAAAGTGATGGTGGTGTTAAATTACTATGCCTCGTACATGGTAAAATTTCAGGAGCTAATTTTATTCTGAAATCATTGCGTTATTTTTAGATCCGTATGAGAGGCAGTAAGAAGAATGGGTGCCACCAGCAATTATGACCGTTGCTCCTTTGCTTAATGACAAAAGAACTAACTCCGTTAAAGACTGTTATTCTGGCGACCAACGTGGGACACGATACCAAAATTAGTACTTCTAATATACGTTGTATTTTCATTCTCGTGTATCCAAACTGTGGAAACAAAAGTCAGATATGAAGCTATTGTTGTCCAGATAAGAATCTTGATGTCAGATGGACACATAACTGAAAGGAAAATCTATTATTAGCCTGAAAATAAACTGTAAAGAAAAGGTAAAGCACACTAGCACAGATAGCCCTAACTTAGCGTGTTCGACAAAATTCGCGTAATTAAGTATGGCTCAGTCTTTTAAAGTTTATGAACATCTATTTATTATGTTTAAATAGTAAATTATACAAAGCATCGTTAAAACTGCAGTTGTCCAACATGTGTTGAGAATGAAAACATGATCCACTCTCTAATTTCGACCTTTGATCATTTTCAAGCACATATCTTTAATATTGGTGTCAGCTAATAGACGTAACCATGTGCAGTAGTATATTGTTTTTGTGCTACACATGGCAAATTACATGGACAGTAATAATAAAGAACAAAATAATAAAGCCTGCATGGATCGTGTTTTCACTCTCAAAGCACGTTGAGGCCGTGAACTCGCACAACAGTGAAATTTTAAATTGTCCAACATGGCCGTATGAAGCAATACACCGATAAGATATATTGCTAGTCATTCTTCTAACTTTCAAATGAGGGTCCATTAAGTCATATTAGATTATGTAACAGTGTTGCGTTGCATATGCATTTCAGTGTTCCATGGAGTCACTGATTAGCCTTTTTTTTTTAATTCGCAAAACAGTACTGAAATTCAGTGATCCATTTGTAATAATAAGACGAAGCTCGGAAAACTGGTGAAAATGGAAATGGATCCAGACACAGAAAAGCAAATTCCAGTCGGTGGTGGCAGTACAGTCTAGCCGACTAAAGAAATGACAGATTCCGGTACTGAAGTGTCAGAATCTGGCGTCGTGAATGTAAGCGATTTGTTTGAAGAAGCAGGCATACAACCGCAAATTTGCGCGGAAGTTATGCCATCGACACAACCATTAACACCACTCGATGAGTTATTAGGCGAATAACTGCGAATTTTACTCGTATTCTAAAAGAACAGTCTGAGAAAATGGAAGACAGGTTAAGAGAACGATCAGATAAAATGAAAGAAAATTTTGCTCAAATTTACAAGCAGCAGTAAGATAAAATGAAAGAAAATTTGGTACGTCAATTTTCCAAGGTACAATTGGTAAGAACGACTAACAAATTAGATACCATGGTAAAAGACATTAAAACACAGATAACTATGACATTAAATGAGGTCACAACAGAAATTTCCAATTTAACCGATACATATCGTAAAATAGCAGGTATTGTTGGTTATGGAATGATGTGAAAAAGTTAAAAACCATACAAAATGAAATAGAATCTAACATATCAAATCTTACCCATGAAGTCAAAATATTGTCAGTCGAGCAAACTAAGAACTATCTCAGAGCCTGAAAGCTCGAGGTGAAAAATTTAGTGAGACTTTTGACGAGTGGATTTCTAAGAAAAACACAGATATTACGAAAAAGGCGGAAAAAGAGATACACGCAGCGGTCCAGGCCGTTACTGATGAACTAGTATCAGAACCAAGAACCAGAGGCGGAAATGTTCGCACAGAATTTGGTCAAATAAGACAGGTTTTATCAGGTGAATTACCATAGTGGCGCAGAGAGCTTGACAACTAGGTAACAGACCTAAACCAACAGCTAAAACAAGTAAGTAACACACCGTGTAAAACAACATACAGTCCCACACACATGACACAAACGTACGAAAATGTTCCACCATACAATCAGCGCATTTCGATCGATTTAGGACCTAGGAGCCCATGTGCAAGATGTAGCTATGATTCTGCGGCAGCGACACCCACATTGGCAGCTGTACTTCTAAAAGACAGTATTCTGAATCATCAGGAATTCTGTGTGTATATACCTGAGAAGAAATTTTCAATCTAGTGATTTTCATTCGCAGTTTTAAAAGGAATATTTGCTAAAAAGACCAATGATTCAATTAGCAGTCTCGTACATGCAAGACAAATCTGCGTCGTGTACAGTGGCTGCACCAGAATCCTGTTCAACATTTGAATAATTTGAACAGGCATTCTTAAACAAATATTTGTCGTCTCATATTCAAGTGCGTTTGAGGAGAGAAGTGTATAATCCTGGGGCGTATAATGTCTCAGGAAGTACTTCGAAAATTTTTTAGGAAAAACACGCTATTGGGATAATCCAATAGTGCATAAGGATGTAATTGGAATACTAAAAGGCAAATTGCCTATTAGTATTCGAGAAAATCTCACCCACGCAACTCATTTCTACCAGTTGTAGACTCTCTTGATTTAATTCAAGAAGACGCAAAACATTTGAATGGCAATGGTGGCGCGAACACACAGCATTCCACAAGTCAACACAATAATGAACGGAATCATACTGGTAGTATACTGCAGATTACAGAACTGACAACGAGCAAAATCATCATCACAAGATTTCTGGTTGCAAAAATAATCATAACCGGAATCAGCTTGGGTATCAGAATAATAGACATACCTATAATCAACGATACTGAAGGCAACAAAATAGGAAACGGGATTCAGTCGCAACCAAATTTTTGGGGGCTACAAACGACAGACTATTTTCAACCACCTCTCGACTGGCAAAACGAGCAACAACATCACACTGAACCAGTACGTTTGATTGAGACAACGGAAGAGCGACCTCAACCCACGAATCAGGCCCTAAACTAGAGGTGGTCCTATCCTGCTGCGGAATGGAATGGAGGCGAAACAAATAATGCAGTGACCAACATGACTGGCTGAAAAAAAAGGGGGGGGGGGTGGACATAAGAGACGAATTATGTAACTACTCTATGTCAACTGCAGAGTGTTATGAAGACAAGTGCAGGCATCAGTAAACGCTGTAGTGGGAGATATACTAACCACCATTGTTACTGACACAGTGGCTACATTAAATGTTCTTGCCTCACATTTTTCAGTAAAGTATGTGAAGAAAAAAAAAGGTTCCGACTTTGCAGTGCAAAATTCTGTTGTCTGAGGAGCCACTTCTTTACAGAAACACAAAGGGTTGAAAAGCAGGCACAAATTGACGTGTCGTTTGAAAGCGGAGGGATAGAATGAACGTTTTTCATAGTTAAGGATTCACCTGTGTCCTACATACTCGATATTCAGTTTCTACGAAGGAGCGGTGCATCAGTTGACCTCCAGAGTGGGACACGCCATTTGAATGTTCGGGGGAAAGAAATAATTTTGAATTTTATACGCACTAAGGCACACCAAGGCAAATTTTGACTGAACGTAAAACTAAAGATAAAAGCCAGCAAGGGGCTGTAGGCAGTCTGATCTTGTTGAGTATGGAAATGGCGAATGCATGTCAACTGATGTAAATTCATGTTTATCTGATACACATGAAATTCTCGCTAAGACACAAGAATCTCACTAAACTGCCTGAATTATTATTATTAATATTATTAATATTATTATTTGTAAATGTATTTTCCCATAGACTGGGATTCATCAGAGGTTATGTATACAAGATGAATGTCATTCCCCATGAGACTTTTAGTTGACAACCTATTCCAATCTGTGGGTGCAGGAGGAGGTATTGAAACAGGCAATACGCAATATGCTAACTTGTAACATCATAGAAACTTTGATGTCATCGTACAGCAGTCCATTGTTAGCACTCACTAAATCAGGAGGACGTGTGTGTTTAGTTTTGGATGCTTGCAACATAAATAATACCATGATACCAGTTACTACCAGACCAGGAGTGCTCAAAGAATAACTTCAGGGATTCAAAGGAGTAAAATACTTATGCACAATCGATCTGCGATTGTCGTTTTGGCAGGTTGCATTATCGGAAGAATCATGAAAGAATGTTCCATTCATTTTTCTGGACTTTTTATCGGTTCAAAGTACTACCTTTTGGATTAAATGTTAGTCTTGGGGTGTTTATTGCAGCCCTTGACACCATTTTAGAGCATGATTTGTTACACAAATTACCAGTGTAGCTTGATGATTTACTGATCACTGTGCCTACATAGGAAGAGCATATTTTATTGTTCAAAGGAGAACTTATAAAACTTTCAGAATCAGATGTCACTGTCAACCTTGACAAATCTAAATTTGCCACAGAAGAAATAAAATTCTTAGGCCATGCCATATCTTCTTCTGGTATCACACCTGATCCAGAAAAAATACTGCCATGAAAGAAATAAAATTCTTAGGCCATGCCACGTCTTCTTCTGGTATCACACCTGATCCAGAAAGAATATGTGTGATAAAATCTTTCCTCCTACTACTACAAAAAAAGACAATTAAAGGGATTTTATAGCCTCACATCATTATTCAGGAAATTTGTTCCTAATCAGCGGCTGAACAATCAGGAACTATTAAATTTGTTGAAGAAAAATGTTCCCTGGGAATGGTCAGAAAAATGCCAGGAAGCTTTTGATAGCATCAAGAAGGTATTAGTATTTTCCAAAATACTTCACCATCCAGACATGAGTAAGAACTTTTGTACTGTGTCAGATGCTTCCAGCTCAGAACTTGGCTCATGCCTCTTTCTAATAATAGAGAATGGATGGAAGACTGAGATACATATGACTTGCTTTGTGAACTGAGTGTTGTATGAGTGTGAAAGAGCTTACTCAGAAACAGAATTAGAGGCACTTGCTGCTGTGTGGTCGTTTCATAAATTCAATTATTACATCTATGGTTATCACATAAAAGTTTTCTGTGATCACAAAGCATTGAGTTTTTTGCTAACATGTAATTTGATTCATCAAAGCTTAAATAGAGTGTCTCTCTTCTTCCAGGAATATGATTTTGAAATTGTTTATATTCAAGTAGTGAAAATATAGCTGATGCACTTTCCAGGTTGTCCCAAGAGCTATCTGCATTTGCTGAACTAGTAGAAGACATAAGTGATTGGAAAATGCACTTGATAAAAGCCACAGAACACCACAAGTAGTATTGTAAGATGTGTAAAAACATGAGTGCTTTACAGAATGCGGACCCCAGATGGAAAAAGATAATTCATCATTCAATATCAGCACAACCACAAGAAACAGAAACTTTATAGGTTATACAATAATGTTTTGTTCCATCATATTAATGCCAAATCTGAATTTTGGCATGTTTGTATACCACAGGACATGAAGAACAACCCATTTGATACATGCTCTTGGTGTGGGGGGCAT
The DNA here is from genome assembly GCF_023864345.2 of Schistocerca serialis cubense. NCBI lineage: Eukaryota > Metazoa > Arthropoda > Insecta > Orthoptera > Acrididae > Schistocerca > Schistocerca serialis. The sequence continues at coordinate 891,037,614 of NC_064640.1, forward strand.
GTGCAAGTATAGAACAGTAAATAAAAAATAGGATTGTATTATTATCACTCAAATATACACAGACGTGTACACCAATTGTTGAGGCCCTACTACATCTGTGAAAGAGCTAAGTCAATAGACATATCTACCAAGATACTGCTGCACCCCATTCTGACAACTAAACCTGGGGAAATAATGGCTAATGACATTGCTCGATCAACTCCAAATCAGGAATTTGATGAAATGGACAGGATCGTTCCTATCATTAATGTTGATAGGAAGAGAAGTTTTGTAGAGTTGTTGGTCATTAAAAAGGAGAGGATTGATACCTCTATAAATGGGGTATGAACCCATTAGCTTGTGTAGCTTACCATTTCACATTAAGGTATATGATGCACCTCAATGTAGAGGACATGTAGAGGACATATGGCGGTACACGATTTGCTCACGAAACGTTTATGCTTATACACTACAAAACAAACAAAACCAACACCTATTGTCAAAAGCTTGAAAGAAGACTGTTTCCAACGATTTGATGCGCCCAAGGCTGTTCTGTTTGACAATGCCTCAAATTTTGCTACTAAAACCTGACGAACTTTCCTAAAGGAAGATGAAATTAAACAGATTTTAAATATCCCTCTTTTATCCAGAAACAAACCCGACTGAAAGGATTTTACAAAAATTTAACCAGTTTATACCTACATATACACCTAATTGAGAAACCAAAAGGGTAGAATTTGTCAATCTCTTTGAACAGATCATGAATGGTTTGCCACACCCTTCCACAGACAAGCTTGTGTTGTGCAAAGAACAACGAAATGAATGGGTAGATGCGCTTCTCAAATACAACCAATATCTTCTCAAGACAAGATACATCAAACAATAATTTCCTTAAACGCATGTGTGCGAAAAGGAAAAATGCTTATAACAGATGGTTAGCTTGCATTGAAAAATACTGTGCAGGAGATTTGTTTTACTTAAAAGTCATCCCAAACTATGTATGGACAAACTTAATAAGAAGAAATGACAGTTACTGTACAACAATCCATTCAAGCTCGCTAAAATTCTTGTTAGCATATCCCAACTCTAACAAGATCAAAGACTTGTACCATCACTGAGATCTAAAAAGTTATATCGAGTAAAGTGGTATCTTCCTAAAATAAAGAAACCTGTCAATGACAATTTATTTTGTAAATCTTACATATGTATGCAGGGTGAACATTAACAATACCGACGAACTGCATTTCCTGACTGGAAATGTAGGAAAAAAAGGTCAGATGAACATGTGTCTCGAAATGCATCATTGCCATGACAGATGGTGCTGACGAATGAAAGTTCCTCTGACTGCGTGGCATATCTTCCTTGTATGTTGCATGCTATGTGACTGATGCAGCATACTGTAAACAGCAAAATCGCCCAGTATTCATGTAGGGAACAGCCAAGATGGTGTTTGTGCATGTCTAAGCAGATGGACCAAGTCGAGAGATAGTATGGCTATACCGAAACAAGTATCCTCACAGACACTAACGATCACACAACATTTCAAGCTCTTTGTGGGCGTTTGTGTGATCATGTGCGGAAGGCAAAGGTCCCGATTTCGAGTCTCGGTCCAGCACACAGTTTTAATCTGCCATGAAGTTTCATATCAGCGCACACTCCGCTGCAGAGTGAAAATTTCATTATGGAAACATTTCCCAGGCTGTGACAAAGCCATATCTCCGCAATATCCTTTCTTCCAGGAGTGCTTGTTCTGCAAGGTTTGCAGAAGAGCTTCTGTGAAGTTTGGAAGGCAGGAGACGAGGTACTGGTGGAATTGAAGCTGTGAGGACGGGTCGTGAGTAGTGCTTGGAGAGCTCAGATGGTAGAGCACTTGCCTGCAGAAGGCAAAGGTCCCAAGTTTGAGTCTCGGTCCGGCACACAGTTTTAATCTGCCAGGAAGTTTCATCTGTTCAGGTTGATCGTTCATTCCTTTACTCAGCTTTTATATTACAGTGGGCATACAGCCCTCTGACCAAACATGCCGAGGTACCATGCCGGCACAATCTGAGCCACTGAAGTCAATGAAGAAGCGTTATGTGGTTCGTGTACTTCAACATATTTGCACATGTTCTATTTATTAACGAACGTGGAATTGTCATAGCAGCTTAAGGACGTGTTCGGTAGTTAAAAATTTAATGCGAATTGCATACTTACTGCTTCTTAAACCGAAATAGAACATATACAAGCTATGTTGAATCGTTATTGGCTGCTTTCGAAATTCCCATACTTAACTGTTCATTGCAAATATTTCGAATTTTCCTTTCTTACTCTGCTGCTGACAAGGGAACCTCCCCATCGCACCCCCCTCAGATTTAGTTATAAGTTGGCACAGGGATAGGCCATGAAAAACTGAACACAGATCAATCGAGAAAACAGGAAGTTGTGTGGAACTATGAAAAAATAAGCAAAATATACAAACTGAGTAGTCCATGCGCAATGTATGCAACATTTAGGAGAGTGCCAGCTTACGAGCGCCGTGGTCCCGTGGTTAGCGTGAGCAGCTGCAGAACGAGAGATCCTCGGTTCGAATCTTCTCTCGAGAGAAAAGTTTCATTTTTTATTTTCAGACAATTATCAAAGTTCAGGCTCTCACACATAATTAACTTCGCTCTTCAAAATTCCAGGGCGTGTTCAGATTTGCTTGGACATATGCACAGTTTTACGGTCTACACACGGAAACATTTGAAAACGTAAAAAACATATGTTTTGACAGAGCACAGGGAAAACTGTGCGACTGTTAAACTGTTGTATTCATTTGTTGCAGTTTATGTGACAAACTCTTGTGTTTTCATCACTTTTTTGGGAGTGATTATCACATACACAAGAAAACCTAAATCGGGCAAGGTAGAAGAATCTTTTTACCCATTCGCCTAGTGTGCAAGTTAGGTGGGTCGACAACATATTCCTGTCATGTGACGCACATGCCGTCACCAGTGTCGCATAGAATATATCAGGCGTGTTTTCCTGTGGAGGAATCGGTTGACCTATGAACTTGTGATCAAATGTTTTCGGTTCCCATTGGAGAGGCACGTCCTTTCGTCTGCTAATCGCACGGTTTTGCGGTGCGGTCGCAAAACGCAGACACTAAACTTATTACAGTGAACAGAGACGTCAATGAACGAACGGTCAGATCGTAACTTTGCGAAAATAAAGAAAGTGAAATTTTCACTTGAGGGAGGACTCGAACCCAAGCCCCCTTGTTTCGCAGTTGCTCACTCTAACCACGGGACCACGGCGCTCGTGAGTTTATACTGTCCTTGATATTGCCTATCTTGTTCATGGACTAATCAGTTTGTATGTTTTGCTTATTTTTTCATAGTTCCACACAACTTCTTCCTGTTTTCTCGATTGATCTGTGTTCAGTTTTTCAAGGCCTATCCACTGTGTCAATTTATAACTAAATCTGAGGGGGGGTGCGATGGGGAGGTTCCCTTGTGAGTGTCTATAAAATGCCTTTGACTCATCACGCCACGTGGGGTAGCCGCGCGGTCTAAGGCGTCTTGTCACGGTCCAGGCTACTACCCTGTCGGAGTTTCAAGTCCTCCCTCGGTCATGGGTGTGTATGTTGTTCTTAGCGTAATTTAGCATAAATTAGATTAAGTAGTGCATAAGCGTAGGGACTGATGACCTTAGTAGTTTGGTGCCATAAGACCTGACCACAAATGTTTTTGAACTAATCACGTAAATTACGAGTTGTCTCCGAAGGGCTGTTATGAGATTGAGCATTAAGTACACACGTTAGCCAGTAATCTCCTTAACCTAACTTCCAGAGCGAAAAAAAGTATTTTGAGCATCAACGGAGTGGGACTGCAGTAGTCAGATATTTACTTGCCATTTTTTGTGTTCATGAGAACGTTTTTATTATTTCAGCTGGTATGTGCTGGAAACAAAAGCGATGAATCGTACTGCTGCTACACTATAAACTGACAAATCAGACGTGAACCTGACATTGAACTGAGGATTTTCATCAAATATGATGAAATGAAATGTAGTGTGGGAAGGACCTCTCGTCAGGTAGAGTGGTCACCTGTTGTAAGTCTTTTTAGTTGACGCAACATTGGCGACTTGTGTCTTGATGGGGATGCGATGATGATATAGAATTGAGGTTTATACAAAGCACATTTCCAGGTTGAGGTTGAATTAAGGTCATTTTCTCTCTTAACCTAAGGTTAAATACTTTATGCAATCGGCCTTAACATTGTCAATTTTCATTAAACTATGTTATATACAAGATATGACTTGTTCCTTTTTCTACAATTTCATTGCATTTATTTGTGTATGTATGTGTATCCATGGTTTCATAGGCAAACGTAAGCCATGTGACATTCGGTTTTGCTGACATTCTGGCATTTAGATTTTTCTGTTTCATACTGATAGGAGCTTTGTATGACACTATTGGCTGGTGTACAGAAGCTGTATCCTAACCTTTTCCATGGAAATAAATCTAGCATGTAGAGAATTAGGCCAAGACAAAAGTATCTGACCGAAATGTTCCACACCTGAAGAACTATAAATATGTGAACATTCAGATTCAAGGAAACAAACTGTATCCTATCGTTGTAGTAGATACAAAAACCTCTGCAGTAAATTGTATCCTGTAAATAATTATTACAATCTGGTCTAATAACAAAAACGGTACTAGTTTCTTACAAAAATCAAAGTGGAATGTGTAAATGCACAGACAGTGTAAATAAGAAATGCACTTAGCCTACAGAAAAAAATGCACAGCCAAGATATTTTAATATGACAACCTCTGTTACCGAAGTGAAACAAGTCAGGCTAGCGAAATTAAAAAATGTGAACATGTATTGAAAAAGTTACACACCTCTCCTCAGATGTGATGAGTAGAAACGAATGACGAACTCGAAATCACAGTACCCTGTGAATCGGTAATATGCAGCAACTACAGACATAAATTCTACAACATTTGCACTAACGCATATGTAGTAAAACTGTGAGAGACCGCTGGTGTAACTTACCACCGCCAATACTGCTTTGTGCTACAGTGCGGTGTTAAGTGTCTTTTTGAATTTAAACCACTTATCTGTAATCGAGTGGCAATATATACAGGGCAATACACTCATTTACATGCAGAAATTAGTTTATTTTGAAGTGAAAACACTAAATAATCAACTGCTGAAGCAACAAAACGAACTGATTTAGTTTGAAAGATGTATTTTATGAATCCACTGGCACGAGCCTATAGATCATTATTTTACCTCATAAACAGTTTGACATTGATATTTGTGTTTGCAGATTAGTGATTTATAACCATTGTCATAAAACTGACACTACTGTTTCATCTTTTAATAATCAAACTCAGATGTCGATGGAGGGATTGGTAACAATAGTGTAGTATGCTTGTGTATCACTGATTGTCAGATGTCAATTCAAACTGTGACAGCTGATCCACTCATATGCTGGCACATTCCCAATGCCAACTGCCCGACTAGAGGGTGTGTGGCTCCTCAAACGTCAAAACAATAACAAACTCGCATGAAACCAAAATGTATCACCAATTAACTGTAAAACCAACTATCGTCTGAATTCATGGGGTCTTCATAGCATTGCATAAGCGAAAGACCATTCAAAACTCTGTACATTTCCATAAACGAAGCAAAATTGAGTGAACTATTCACCATTTGTTGTAAAGTCAAATGAAAGAACTCTTAACAAAAAAAGAAACAATTGTTTACTTGCCAATAATTCAGTATGTATCAACTTATTCAATCAAGCAATATGTATGTTTATGTAAATTACTGTTTTCCTTTGCCACATGCATAAACGTAATTGTCACTGATTTGAGTACAAAAGTAATACCAAATATTTAAAAGTAAGCATACCCCACACAACTAATAATCAAACATTGCAATGAAAAGACAAATTTTTAACTCAACTCAAATTAATGAACATTTTCCAAAAGAAGCCTTCAAGATACGTATAAAATAGCTTCAAGTTCTTAATAGGGCACTGAAGCATTACATCGAGAACATCATCTCTTTTCATGTGTGACCCCCTTTATTTGAATTGTCGAATTTTTGTTCTAATTAATTATGTTACAATAACACTGTAGATGGAGTCAAAGTGTCATGAAAAACACTGCATTTGGAGCCATGAAACTGTTACAGTAAATACAGTAAACTATTTCCACCACCTGCTTGCCCATTATAATTTTAAATTTTTCTTTGTTTACTTCTCTGATTTTTATGTACAATTAAAATATCTATAACATCTTTCGGCCATCTCATCAGAAAAGTTAAACCATATAATATGCACAAAAAATAAAAAAATAAAAGATCAAAAATGTTCAAATGTGTATGAAATCTTATGGGACTTAACTGCTAAGGTCATCAGTCCCTAAGCTTACGCACTACATAACCTAAATTATCCTAAGGACAAACACACACATCCATGCCCATGGGAGGACTCGAACCTCCACCGGGATCATCCGCACAGTCAATGACTGCAGCGCCTTAGACTGCTCAGCTAATCCCGTGCAGCAATAAAAGATCAATGCTGGAATCTTAGAATAATATAAGAAGTGACTGCCAACAATATTCTCTTAAATTTTCTGTTTTACTGATTCATATTGTCGAATTAGTTCCAATTAATAACAATGACATGATAGGAAACTGTCCCATGCCGAAATATTTAGACAAACATAAGGGTTTGAAAACTTGTATAAACTAGTGGAAATTAATCAGACTTTCATGTATAAATTTTATCTGCATATGAACATAGCACCAATATGTCTACACTGACTGACAGTTTACTGAAGCACACTTGCAAATTTGTCTAGTACTTCGTCTCATATACATATGGCCATAAGATCCAGAAATTTGAAGCATAACTTGAAGCATGTCATCTCTTTTATGTATGGATTACTTCAAAGTATTTTTCTGTGTGAATGTGCTCTTTTATCAAAAACTATTTTACATTGCCTACAAAAAATATAATTAAAGTGTATGAACTGTAAATTCATATCAATGATATTAGAAGAAATCAGCCTATAGCTGAAAGGAATCAGAGGAATTGTATTTTCATATGCTTTAGGAAAATCGAGGAATGAAACTCCTCTCAACAAACTGAACATCCCCACTTTTTTCCCTCAAACTGAGCTGACTTATTTTGTGTGTCTCCATAGTGGATATAGATTTCATTTATAATTAAATATCCTAAATACTGTTATATTCTTGTTGCAATTTATAATTAAAACTTCTCCCTGCAATTATTGGTTGTACACAAATTATGATTTTGTAATATTTGTTTCAGAAAAGCTAGCTGGAACTGCGAGCTCAGCAGATCATGCCAAAGAGACACAATGTGCTGAATGTAATTCCCTTCAGCCATTAATTTCTTTCTGGTATAAGCAAATCATGTCCCTCAGATTATTTGCAGATCATTTAACAGTGACTTGCGATTATTTTGAGCAAGCACAAGTTACCTATGATCTCACCACTGTCTCTGAACTGTGAATCTGTCGATCTAGCTTCTGTCAGATACAGGCTCCACAAAAGTGTGAAGCCACTGATACGAGTAAATACCAATTTGACTTTTACTAATTTCACTATGTTATACAAATACCAGAGACTAAAAAAAACGCGTCAAATTATCTCTACAATTCATGAGTTTATAATGCTGTGCCGATGTTTTTCAAGAGATAAAGGGCCTCACATAAATATGAAATTTACAATTAGACATTTGTCGTACACACTTAGGAAAGGAACTGGTCCTCCTTTCACATACTTCTCTTTACATCTACAGGAACAACAATACTGCACCATAGATATTACTGAAAGTAAACCTTGCAGAAGCGTATATAAAACAAGGCGAATACGTATAATATTTAAGTTTCGCTATAACCAGAAACTTTAGACAACCAGTGTCGTCCCAAAACCACATGACTAGCCCAGTCTGATGTAGAGAACATGCGCAGTAGCACGGCATCCTTCAAGAAGGTGACTGTTTAGGAGGCTGTGGCAGAGGACTATGCTCACTCCATAGATACACATACTCTATATATTATCTTGCAGACAGTATGTCCACAGTCTAACATAAGTCACAACACTCCATCTCGTCTTTCGTTACCTGCAGTGATAGCAGCGCCCCAAGCAGCCAGCAAGTGATGCTTCTGAATACAGTATCAGATGAGTGCCAATCCTAATGTTTGTATTGACTTGTAACATAGTTTTTACAAAAGACTGTTTATATAGTGCCACAGAAATCAACAATAACTAAAAAATTGCGCCAGATTTGTCTTTATTTAGTTTCCTAAGGACCCTAGGAGATATGAAACGGTCAATTACAGAACAGGTTATTTAAGATACTTGTGTAACATACAGACATTTACTGAATAACGTCGTTTTCCTTTAATAAAAAAAATTGCTAGTAGACACGAGAAGACCTGACCTTTTTCAGAAAGGCATCATACATCTATCCAACAAAGCAGAGTTTTGCTCACTACACTTTCAGCCACATCAGTGAATGTGTAACATGGAATATAATACCTACACTATTCAATGAATCGAATAAGCCACCACAGCTGTAGCTTAAGGGAAAACCACACAGAAATGATAATAAATCCTCAAAAGCATAAAGCTGTTACTCAACACAGGGGAAACAAATTCCACAGTTGTTGCTAAATCTAGATTTTCTGAAACAAATATTACAAAATCATAATTCGGCAAGAATCATTAACACATTCGCTTTTCAAGCAAAAGTAATTACATTTGCAAAAATTTTCATGTATTAGAAAGTCGAGTGAAGTGTAAGAAAGGGCGAATCATTGGACTCGGTGAAAAAATTTTAACTGTCAAGAAAAGTGGCTATGATAAGAAGGACACACAACAACACAAATACATGCTTCTCTTGCTTTCGACGGAATAAGCTACAAATATGGACAAATTCGAAAGTATTTCTTCATTAGTGAGTTATAGCTTATGAAATTGAATCAGTGGTATTTGGCTGTTTTTGATATATTTCATAATTCAAGCCTCTCAGTAACTTAAAAACGCTTGAAACGCACAAATATTACAACTCTTCCGTTAATTGAGTAGAAAGTAGTTAAAAACAAACGTTATCCTCACGACTCTGTGACTGTCTGTTTCAGCACTGCTTGGAGCGCTAGTATCGTTCCAGCTGTCCTAGATCTTGGAGATATCAAACAGTAACAGGTTTCGCTCTAGAGAGTGTCGTGACTGTATTTATTAGACTTTGGTATGTCCAGAGTCTAACATAACACTCGCGACACTCACTGCTGTAAAAATTGTTACTGTTTGACTGCTGGAGCGAAACTAGGGCTCCAAACAGCGAGAAAGGGGAACGTCAGACGCATTGTAAACATGATGTTTGTTTTGTATCCCTTTCCTACGTGATTTACGGAATATTTGAATTATTTTATTGTCTGCCAGAGTTTGTGAAATATCAGACGACATAGATGTTTCTAAAAATGATTCTAAAATAAGCACAAGTTGGGATAAGAAATCATGAATCCAGTGGCAAGCTTCAACACATTCATGGAGAAACACTTTTGACGTTGGATAATGAAAGCTGAAATACAATAAATTTAGAGCAAACAGCTTATCTTCGTCTTTCCATCTTGCAGCACGTTTTTCCTTCAGTGGCATCCTAATCTGGCTTAACAACAAGTCAAAGGCATCTGTTTTTAAATATCGGGATCCTATAGTCTTCAAAATTTGTTTATCCTTCACTTGATACTTCTGATACAGTTTCTGTTGCTGTCTGTACTTAAAATGATGGGCACTTTCCTTGTCATGTAATAGTTTTGCACGAAGACTAGCGATCTGCACATCCTGACACTTCACGTGCTTTTGCGAGACAAAAATATCTGCACTTAATCTAACTACTTCATCGTCAAAGCAGATCTTTGTTGACGATTCAGATGAATCTGGCACTGACATATGGAGAGGTTAAATGGCTGCTTCTGCACCATAGGACTATTTTACAGCTTTAGATGAATAGTCGAACCTTTGTGGAAGTATCCTCCTTGTCATCAGTTGATGTGGCTTATTTGGGATGTCAAACAGTGGGGGTTCCGCATTCCACACCAGTTAATCATTGACTGCATTCATGAACAGGATTTATTCGAAGTGTAGCGAAAAAAACTTAGCATTATATGAAAAGGTAAATAGGGTCTTTTTTCTTAAGATCTTCTCGTCTGCTATTCACTAGCCATTTTCTGCTCCTAAAACTAAACATTAATCATTAACACACACGTAGTTTGCAAGCGAATCCTGACGATATAGTTTAGAAACATGGTGGTATTTACCTCTCAGGGTCCTTAGAAAACCCACAAAAAGACAGATGAGGTACCTCCTTATTTTTATTACTGAAGTTTATAGCGCCGCAGACGCTCCCGATTGCAAAAGGAAACCTAAATAAAAACCTACTATTCACTTTCACGGTCGTGCCGAACTCAACAGATTTACTTACTGGCCACTTGGCGCGCTGCTGGCGCAGTAGGCAACGGAACTGATGCGAAGTGTCGCACCTGTTGTTCTGTATTAAAGATTTACTATGGTTACATCTCTGGTTTGTTATTGTATTGATTCGCAGCCGACAGACGTTCTGGCTGTGTATTGATCTGTGTGTACAAACATTGTTTTGTCCCCTGACAAGCAGTCGGTGTATTTACTGGTGGTACTGGTAGATTGTGTGTACCTGCGTTGTTTTCCGTGATCGTTTTGTGTTATCACGGTAAAGTTGTCGATGTAATTTTTATGTTTTAATTCCTTTTGTTCATTTAAGATTGTGTTCGGGTATTTGCGCATATGAATGTAAATTTATATTTTTTCCAGAAAATTTAGATGTTCCTTTGATATCTATGTTGAAGCTCCTCCCCGGTTTGGTATATGGAGAACTTTTCACAGTCGTTACAATTGACTTTATATATACCGGCGTATGTTAGGACTGGTGGTTTTGTTTTTCTATATCGGATTTTGTGTTTTGATGTTGTGTGCGGTGCAAAACACAAACTGTACAGTGGTTTTCTTAAATATAGTGTTCAGCTTGTCAGGCATGACTTCTGTATATGTTTGTGGTTTGTAGGTGAACTTTTGCTTGTTGTTTGTTTTTATTGCCAGTTTTATGTCATCATGTATTATGTTGTGTGCTGGCTTTGTGTATTTTTCATATAGGTGGTCGATTATAGTGGGGTTAAAGTTTGCTTGTGTATCCTATGTATTTGAGAGTTGCTAGTTCTTTTTTTATTGCGAAATTTTATAATGGAAACTTTGTTAATCTGTTCATGATGGTGTGGAATTATGCATTTTTGTGTATTCTGGGAAGGCAAGAGTGTGAATCTATGATATTGTCTGTTGTAGTGCGTTTCCTATAAATTACGAAAACATAATCGTTGTGTAGGCCTGTATTTTATATTAAGTCTAGGAATTTAATTGCTTTGTTATTTTCTAGTTGTAGGGTGAATTTCATGTTTGTGTGCAGATTTTTAGTATACCATGGATGTGTTCTATGTCTGTGTAGCAGTGTATCATCTACATAACAAAATGATTTTCTTAATAACCATGTTTTTGGGGCTGAATAATTTTTGTCCAGAGGTATTGAGTAAAGTGTTGGCGAAGTTACCTGCAGTACTACGCCCCACTGCGACTCCATCTTTCTGATTGTATAATTTGTTGTTAAATTCTAAATAGTTCTGGTTGAGTACCAGTTTTAGTAGTTCTGTTATTTCTTTATTCCTGAGATTGGCAATTTTCAATATTGTAGTAGGTTGTTTTCTATGATATCAATCGCTTCATTTATTGGTATGTTGATATATTCATACTTACATACATATATACATATCCAGCAATCACAGGGCCCGCAGACCACATGCTGCTTCCACAAACTGCCTGCATTCTTTTCTGTTTTGTGCACAGTTCCTCCGGGTGTCTTCAGCACTGCCAGGTCACCCATCCAGCATTTCCTTGGTCTTCCTGTGGGGCATCTGGTGTTTGGTTTTCACTCAGATGCTTTCTTTACCTTTCTTTCTTCTGCCATCTGGGATACAAGCCAGCCCACTGTATTCTTTTGCTCTTCTGCTTCTGTAATATTGTTGGTTGTGGCATTGAATGGTAGACTTCCTCATTCATGCTCCTTCTCCATTTCCCTTTATGTACAATTGGTCCCCATATTTTCCTCATTGCTCTTCTTTCAAATATTAATAGTTTTTCCTTTTTGCATGTTGTCATGTTCCAGGTTTCTGAACCGTACATGCCTGCAGGGCCTATTGCTGTGTTATAGATTCTCATCTTAGTATTCGCTGGTACTGAATTTGAGTTGAGTGTCTCCCTGAATGGTTACATGTGTTTCATTCCAACAGCTGTTCTCTCCTTGATATCCATTTCTATACTTTTTTTGCTGATAAACTAAGATTTCGTGTATTTGAACTGGTAAACTCCCTTGAACCTTCTTTCTAATTGCATTAGCTCCATTTTGTCTTGATCCACCTTTAGCCCAATATTCTGTGCACTATTGTCACTTTTCGGTACATTTATTACAATTCATGGATTGACTCACTTAGCAGTACTATATTATCTGCATATTGGAGGCAATTGAAGTTACCACCCATTTGTACTCTAGCCTGTTCTTGTTGCCTACAATTCCCTTATTACTTTTTTTAAGATGACATTGAACAGAACATATGAGAGAACCCTTGTCTGATACCTTTCTCTATCTTGAACCTTTCTGACATGACTCTTAGAAACACAGTGCTGCCCTTGATCCAACCATACAAGATTGCACAGTTCTCAGTAGTTTCTCAGGGATTCTGTAATCATGCAGTAGGCCTACATTGTTAGGCTATTCCTATAGATACTATTGTACACACGGTGAAAATCGACGAATAGGCTATGGATATATTTATCATTTTCTCAAGTGTTTTTCAGACAGTTGTCTTAGGGTGGAAATGTGATATATTATTGACTGTTTTGGTTTAATGCCAGATTGGTATTTCTGTATGTTGTTCTTTATGAATGGTTGTAATTTTCCAAAGTTAATGACAGACACTACCTCGTAGGTTACATTAAGCATACTGACATCTCTATAGTTTCCACAGTCCATTTTCTTTCCCCTCATGTATAATAGGCATAGGGCCTATTATGACCAAATTCCATTCTTCTGGCAGTGTCTCATTCTTTCATTTCAACTGGACCAATTGATATATTTCTAAGTTCAAGCTCTGACCTCCCACTTTGATTAATTCTCCAATTATCTGCCCCCACCCATGAAGCCGTGTTTTTTCTGACTGTTTTGATTGTGGTCTTCACACCTTCAGTCACTTCCCACTCTTCTTCACCTTTCCTTTCTTCTGTGGTGTCTGGAGGTAGCATCTCATCTGGGTCTGGACAATTCAAGAGTTCTGAGAAGTATTAGTGCCATCTGTCTACAATTCTTTCCTTGTCATTTATCAAGTTGCTGTTCTTATCTCTAATTGGACAGGTTGGACTCTGAAGTCCATGTTTGTGATTTTTTTATGTGTTGGAAAAATTGTCTTGAATTATTTTGTGGCTTTCTGCCACAACTTGTGCTAATATACTGCTTAGCTGTATTCTCATCTCTGTTCTCAGGATTCACTTTGTCTGCTATCTGGCATCATGAAAATGTTTCCTTTTCTGCTGATTCTCCCTGTCAGCACTCCCACATCTTCCTTCTGACAAGTCTCATAGAACCATCCTCTCCTCTTCATTCTCATCTTTCTTCCCAAAGTATTCTCCACTACTTTTAGTACTCTGGCCCTTTATTTCTTCCACTTTTCCTGTACATTCTCTCTTGCTTCTAGATTTTCTAGGGCCTCAAAATGGCATTTGATTTATATGGCATATTGAGCTTTAATTGTACTTTCTCACAGTTTCCCAACATTCAGAGCAGGTTCTATTGTCCCTTTCTTCTTCATCCTATACATACAGATGTACATCAGTTTAAGTCTACATGCATCAAGGAAAAGGCCTGATGCACAGTCGGCCTCTCTATATGACCTGATGATGAATCTGTGACAGCAGCTTTGGTCCATCAAGGTGTAATGTATCTGATTGGCCTTTGTCTCTTGCATGGTAAATACTTAGGTTATGCAAATATTTTATTCTTTGGACTCCTGTTATAATTTTATATAGACAAGAGCCTTTGTCAATGGGCAAATACAGTTGTGGATTTATTCTGACGTATGATGAGTGTAATCTGGCTGCTATCTTAAGAGCCATGGCATGTGATGTTTCTTGTTTTTATATAAATTTTATATATGACAAGAGTCACTTGGCTTCAGTTAATCTAATTTACCACCATTTGATGTAACAAGGCCCACTTCTTCTGAAGAAGATATTTTTATAAATTTCGAAGCCTAGGTCAAGGGCTAAATAAACCTTTGGTTAGAAACTGGTTGGCTGATTGTTTTCAATGTCTTCAAATTTATACAGTTGCTGAATTGCAGCCATGTTTAAGATTTTACTCTCAGGTTCTTTGAGACAGCTAAGTTAATCATCCACCGACCATTCTTGTCATGCAGTCTGCGCCTTTCTATAGTTCTTTTCGTGCTTTTGTGTTAAAATCTCCCAGATTATTTTGGTATTTCTAATCTGTGTGTTCTCAGTTATGTTTTCCAGTTGGTTGTCGAACTCTTCCTCATCTGTTTTATCTTCTGTCAGGGTTTGAACAAAGATAAGTGTGATACTGACACTTGGTTTCCAAATACTGTATAGGATATTCTTTTGGTAACAGCTTTAAATTATTGAACCAAATTTCCTACTTTGTCATTAATCACAAAACCAGTGCCGAATTTATGTTTATCTACACAGTCTCCATTAAATAGTACATAGGCAGCTGACTCTAGGTGGATTGTTGTTATGTAGGTGCATAGCACATAAGGATACAAATTCACTGTTTATGGGTATTTTTATATCTTTGGTATTGTTGGAATTTTTTATTGTATATATATTTTTGGTAAGTGTAGTATTTATTTAACATATTGTTCAATTTTCTGATGACAAGGTATGTTGGACTATCTACACAATTGACTATAGGACATAGAAATTTGAGGTTTTTGGATCTTAGGTGGGGGGGGGGGGGGGTGTTCTTGGGTTCATGGAGATGTATTTCTTTTTCTTAAAATCGGTGTGGATTGTGTTCCGGGTCTTTATTACATTTTTCGTTTTTGGCAGTATGTTTGTTAGTTGAGTTTTTGTTTATTTATGTGATATTGTCAGATGCAAAAAATTCTGTATTTTATTTATGTAATCATTATGTTTCATTATGACAAGGCTGTTCGCCTTATCTACTTTAATTTCTGTTGCTTGATATGTGATTAATAAAACTCCATCAACTTATTAACATATAATAAATTTTGGCAGCACCAGCCATAAAAATGTGCTAGGTTATAAGTACATCCAAACTGTAATGTAAAAATTGTAACACAATGTATACCTAATGAAAACATACAAAAGCTATGCACCAACAACTTATATGTTTTGCAGATACCTTGAAAATGCCCATAGTAATAAGAACAGCTGAATAAAATACTATCACAGCAGTGTTAGTGGTTAAAAGTCTTTGCAACATTGCTGCAGACCCATGAGAAATAAAAATATTGGTACTTGAGAAAAATAATAGTAGTAAGATGGACTTTCCACCATATCTCCAGAGTTGTCATTGACTGTCCACTCTGTATCTCTCAGTATGAGAGAAAACTAGAAGAAGGGATGAACTACTGGCATTACGTTCTGCCGCCTTTGTATTAAATAAATAACATTTTAATTATTAAATAATTTAGGCCACATGCCCTTGATTTTCACTTTATTTATTTATTTATTTTTTGTAAATGAAACCACTCAGATTAGAAAGGTATTGTAATCATTACATGTGTGATGTGAAATGAATCTTAGCACATAATGTCTACCCTCAATTTGACCTACCTACGTGAAATTCTCAGCTGCAGAATACTTTGTTCTAATTTTTTGCAACTATTTGGTGCTGAACTATAGCATTTTGATTTATTGGATGTTTTCACAAGAGAACTTGAATGTGTGTTTCTTCATAGCTAATAAAATATTTTTCACACACTTTTATTCTAGATGCCGAAAGTAAAGGAGAGAAAGTTATGTAATAAACAGGATACACCGCTGTTGACAACAGACAAAACGAAACATGGAAAAAAGGAAATGGAAAGGCAAATTGAAAATAAAAAAAATAAATTACATTCACTTGGTAAGTAAAATCCATATTCTTCTCACAAGCGGCTGTATTGAGACTAATGAAAGTGGATATTAACTGTATTAGCTGTACAACGAAAAGGGAAATTGTATTCATACTGCTTATTTCAACTAGTGCTGAAGTACATTGTCCAATCACATTAATGTGCCTGAATAACCAGTTTTTGCAGCACGGATGTGCAATAAGAGTCGATGAGGTTCTGGAAAGTACCTACATGGATATGGAGTGAGATGACTCCAGTGCCTTAGCCAGCTGTACTAGATTTCTTTGTTGAGGATCTGTGGCATGAACAGCCCGATCGAGATGGTCCCACAGAATTCTTAATTGGGTTTAAATCCTGGGAGTTTGATGGCAGGGGAGTAAGTGAAATTAATCCTTGCTCTCTTTGAACCATGCACGTCCACTGGCAGCTGTGTGACACACTGTATTCACATGCTGGTAGATGCCCTGGTGCCAAGGAGAAAACAAACTGCATGTTGGGATGGACATGGTCTCCAAGGATAGATGTATACTTTTGTTAATGCAATGGGCCTTCCAGGATGGCAGAGATCACCCAGGGAATGCTGTAAAAACATTCCCCACACCATGATGCTACCCCTTGTATCCTCCGACGATTGTTTGAGGACCGTAAACACCAACAGCCATAGTGTGAAATGGAGCACAAAATGTGATTAATCTGAAAAGGCCACCTGTACCCATCCAGAGGACGTACAGTAGCGATATTGGCATCTAGATTTGAGCCTCTGTAGTGAATGAGCAGCATTCAGTGTGTGTGCATGAATCAGGCTCCTATTGCAGAGATCCACACACCGCATGAATGGACATTGAGGAGAGGCTGTTGGTAGTCATGTGGTTCATCTGGGGGGGGTGTCAGTTGCATGTCTACACCTGTACACATCTCTGCAGCAGTCATTCACCCATGTTATCTGTGGTCCATGGTGCACCACAGTTGTCTCAGCACCAGTTTTCAATTTTGGATATGCCAGTTTGTAATGCAAGGTATACTTTAACTGCAGTGGTACATGAACAGTTCACAAACTTAACCATTTTGGAAATGCTTCCAGCCTTGGTCCAAAAGCCAGTGTTCATGCTCTTTTGGATGTCAGATAATGTGCTCTGTTTCTGCATTATGACAACGACTGCACTGTTTTCCGTGTCCCCCAGACACACTTTGTGTGGCCTCAACTGCTAGTGCTACCACCTGCTGTCAGTGAGTGGTTATTGCTTGTTGCCATCAAACATTGGTCGTGGTTACATTAATGTGACTGGACCATGTATGATATTATGTAAATGGCACATAGATTATATACATTAATGTCTTTCACATTCAGTCAGGAACACACAAACTGTAGGTCTCTCTGAGTGAGCTGCCACTCCTTCCTAACCTATACCTCTAACAGTTCCAAAGCTATAATTAATGTTTTTAACATTTTCACTCTTATTGACACTACTGTCTGTCTGTTATTTTTGTTACTGTGTCATTCTTTTAATATGTATTGCCATAGTTAAGCTGCTACAGATAGATTTTTGTTTTGTTTTCTTCATTATTATATTGCATACAAGGTGAATTCATTGCATACAAGGTGAATTCGTTTCATTTCTTCATTTCATTGTCTTAACACATGTAGGCGTACTGAATTGTGATTACAAAATTTTGATGAAAGAATTGACAAAAACAGAAAGTCTGTTTATTTGAAAATAACTTATAGAAAAAAAAAACTTTTATCCAAGAACACAATGAGACTAAAAGTAGTAGTATGGAAAGGCAAATAGAAAGATAGTAGAAGAACCCTTCATGAACTGAACCATATGTTCCCCTACTTTGAAAAGTTGGTGCTGGACATGGAATCTTACACTGACGTCATGATTCTTAACCTTTCTTAATATATGGCTAAAACAGTACAAGCACCCATTGCAGGCTGCCTCTCTAATGACTTCCAGGAGAAACAAAAAGTTTGAGTTTCAATATTTCTTATAATTATTGTCCGAACTTATAAATTTCGAATGCTGACATAAGATACCCATTAAGAGGGATAATATTGCATTAAAATTTTAACACTACAAGGCAAGTATTGAAGTTATAAACGGTGTATATTGTCTTGAGGCAATGTAACAGCACGCAAATTACTGAGATTACATTCGTCCAGTATTTGTGAATGAGAGCACTTAGCCAGTTCACATCCAACAAACTTTACACCAGAAACTTTTTCTCACTGTCATTCCCCACCCATCCACACGCAGAGAAAAGGATGAAAGGAGAAACAAGTGTATCACTTAAATTTTCACAGTTTATGCAGTAAAACGTCTGTGTCAGAAGCGACATTTTAATTTTTCTTTAGTATGGAGTATTTGCAACACTTTTTACAGACAGTATATCCACTTGTACCACTGAACGTATCGGCATATGGCATCTCAAACATTGACATGCATGAAAAACTATATTTTCTTAAAATGGAGTACAAACTGCCCAGACAATATTCACACAGTTTTGATTTTAACTTTTTTTTATTAGTCTTTGGATAAATAATATGAAACTAACAACCACACAGGATTAGCCGAGCGGCCTAAGGCACTGCAGTCATGGACTGTGTGGCTGGTCCCGGCGGAGGTTCGAGTCCTCCCTCGGGCATGGGTATGTGTGTTTGTCCTTAGGATAATTTAGGATAAGCTTAGGGACTGATGACCATAGCAGTTAAGTCCCATAAGATTTCACACTCATTTGACCATTCTTTGAAACAACTAATAAAATTACCACAGTTAGGATTTTGTATCTTCATCAATAAAGCTTTTACATGATTGACGTCAAATATTTAACACATCAACTCATTTGTAAAGTAATTGTACATTTGAAGCTGTTTTACACGTGGAGTTTGATTCTTTATAGAGTGGTATATTGCTAAACAACTCTGCATTTCTATTACCATAACATTTCAAGAATTAAATCTTGACTTGTTTTACAGTCAGTTCAAATATACAAAGCAATAAATGCTTATAGTAATATTAAGCTTGACTTCACAGATTGTAGGGGTTTTAATGCTATGTAGTGTCTTCATGTTACCTTCTTTGTGTGCCTATTTGACATAGCAGTGGTGTCAGTGTCATTGCATGGCGCCACTCACCTGCTTTGATGTCCATGGTGATCAGTGAATGTGACAATGCGATTTTTGCTGTCCTGTTACTAGGACTTTCCATATACTCTCTTTTAGACCTTCCTCATGACATGAATGCATGGGGAGAATAGCCCATTTTACCTTTTAGGGATACATTCTGCATGTTGCCAGTCCAGTATTTTCCACATAAAACTGTCTAATACACTTAAAAATAAAGGGTCATGAAGTTTTTTGTATGTTTTTATGCTGATTAGTGCATGGAACAATAAATTAGACACCTTTTGATTGTGAGATACCATTAAATGATGCATTCAATATAGCTATTTTTACCGTTATTACAATTGAATATTTATAAGCAGTTATACATTGGATAAGCGTTACTTGAAACTAAACTAAACACTGAATAAGACTGCTGAGCATACATCATTATTATTGCAGTTGGTATAGTGTGAAATGTATTGTCATTCTGAATTAATGTAAATGTTGTGGAATAGATAAATAATTATAGTGTTACATACATAAATTTTGACACTCCCAGGCAAGAAGTTCTAAAACATCAAGCGCTCCACTTCAGACTGAAAGATTCATTCATGCTGGCCAGTACATAGTAATTGGCAAGATGAAGTTGTGACCTGGCCATAGCAGGAATGAAATTGTTCGTGTGATGAAATACATTCACAATCCAATTGAAAGTATCATGTGTTGTTACCTATCATATAATCCATTGTGCTAGATCAAATTTTGAAGCCTGCGTCATTGAATTTGTGAATGTCGCTTATATTTTGGAGAGAAGACTGATTGGACCAGTTTCTTATATCGTGCCTGTCTCCATTCTTGGGAAGTATAGTAGATTCTTCAAGTATATGTGTGTGTGTGCGTGGGGGGGGGGGAGTCCTTTGTCTTGATGTACAGGCATTCTGTAAATAACTTTGTAGGTCCATAATGTAGTATTTTTCCTCTAGCTTCAATCACCTCTATTGAAACACCATCTCCTGGTGGCTTCCTCAAATGGCTTTATACAACTCATATGGTATAACATCCAGGAAATCTTTATTTTCATTATTATCTACCCGAATTTGATTTCACTGAATATAATCTTCTGTCTCATTTTCTTTATTATTAACAATATCAGGAAAAGGATATATTGCCACTCAAAGTAAAGATGACATCATGAGTTGCAGACAAGCATAACAAAAAGACGCATTATAGTTTAGTTCTTGGCCAAAGCCAAAGCCAAAGCCTTCTTCAGCAGAGGACACACACACACACACACACACACACACACACACACACACACACACACACACAAAAGCAAGCAAGCACAATTCGTGCAAACGTGACCACTACTACCACCAGCTCCAACCATAATGGGACTGTCATGTGAAGAGCAATCTGGAGTCAGTGGGATACCAGGGTATTGGGGGGGGGGGGGGGGGGGAGGAGTGCTGTCTGGTGGGGCATGCAGAGCAGTGAAGGGGAAAGGACAGGAAAGTACATTCACAGAGGGTGGCAAACAAAGAGGATGAGGTAATGTGAAAAAGAAGGAGGTGATAGGATGAGGGGGTGGAAACTGTTGGGTGGGGCATGTGGGACAGTAAGTTACTGTAGGCTGAGGCCTGGTTTGCTATCGTATTGTTTGACCTTAACAATCATGTAGAACCACTTGTTAGCTTTAGTTTTCCCATTCTTGTCTTCCCAAAAATTGTTAACCCAGTCTATCATTCAATGCACTTTTAGTTTGACTTCCTTCTATTAGTTCGATGGATGTAAACTTCTGAGAATTAGTCTTCTGTCTGTATGCCATTTTTGTAGTTGCCAATGGTCAACAGCAACTTCTATGTCCTTTTGGGTGTCAACTAGCCATCATAGTTTGTTTTTTTGCATCCCATTTTCTTTGTACTGCTGTTGCTTCCAGTTGTTTGTTACCAAATTCTTTAGTAAAAGATTTTCCACGTCGTTTTTTTTCAGTATTTTTTCTATTTTAAATTAGTCTTTCCCTCACTGTGATAGCTGCCTGATTCCATTATTTTTCTTTCTTTCATTGTACTTGCATCATGTTTTGCTGTTTACATTAGCAGGAATCTTAGGTAAATAAGTTGGTGAAGGAGGAAGCAACTTTCTGAAACTTCATACATTCTAACAATTTTATTTAATTATTAGATGTTGTTGAAAGTACAGTTGAAGAACTGGATGCCTTTTCCTCCATTTGAGCTATCTTTATTTTCATACTGCAGCTATTCTGTCCATCCAGTAGGCTGTAAGGTATCTGATCATTCTTCCATTTCATAGTAAACTTACACAGACTGCTCTATCTGCTTTCTGTTGTCCTGGTGGTCTTATCTCCATCTCTATTTCTTTCTCTGCACCTATTTCCAAGCTTCATTGCCGTCATTTGACCCTGTGATATGATAATCAGGAATCAAAACATTCATATTAAATGTATTCTGTGCCATCTCTATGATTTTTTAGGCTCATTGTTGTAAATTATCAATGTTACAGATGATGACAGTAACCATTTGTTTAGTTGTTATTTAAGTCCTATCATGAAGCAGTGTCTTCGGGGTCTGAAAAGAGTCGTGTTATTTATTAACAAGTAGAAGAATCCACTGTGGGCTACTTCTGTAAAGTGTACAACAACAGATTGTGACTAGTGTTAGTGTACTCACATTAGTGTCCTCTACATTTCATGTAGAGGCCTATGCAAACCTCTTATCTGTAACCACATCTGTAACTCTTTGATGGACATTAGTGAATATTAATGTTTCATGTAGCACTTCAGTGCATTCAGAACAATTTTCATATACTGAAGTCCGAATTGGCAGCTATGAAGCTTCATTGCGAATTTATGGGTGGATGTGCTTCAGTTTCAGCATAATCAAATATAAATTGATTAATTTCTGCATGAAAGAGTGGCATAAAACATTTTTGTTCCTTGTTGATGTTAAACGACTGTTGCTGAGAAAAAATTTCATACACAGTTTTTGTAACATTTTACATATGTATGCCATAATTTAAGGCTATCCGCAGATGGGCTCATCAGTATCCATCCACACAAGCTTTTATATGCAACATCATTGGTCCCATAATCCAAGATGGCAGAGACTAAGGGAGCAACAACACTGCCAGCACAATCCAGTCAATGGGAAAGTAAAACAAGCAAACACAGAAGCAGAAGGAACATCAGTGTGGCAGGAAGAGTATGGAACAGGAAGGCAGAGGGGCGAGAACAGGGGGCACCCCAGAGGCGTGAGGCGGCTCCAGCTCCACCGTTGACCCATCCTTATCCCCACACCATACAATGGTCATGACACAAGGTGGACACCACCAGGGAAAGGAGGCACAAGAAAAAAGGAAACAAAATGGGACAAAAGACCAGACCAAACATAGGGAAAAAGGAAAGGGGAAAGCTGGCCAGCATGGAGGAATGGCTGAAGGCCACCCAAGTCAATGTCGATGCCATCCAAGGAACTTCAATTCTGGAAGGAAATTCAGGTACGTAAATATGGGAAGACAAATTCATGGATCAACCTGGTATGGCCAATACGAAAATAAGAAAGGATGGAAGATCACTGCGGGCAGGAGTACCCTTAGTCACACAAAATTTATTAGATGGCGTGGGCCCCGCTCAAGAGTTTGCCCATGACAGAATGAAAAGGAATTTGATGTAAAGCCAGAAATCTGCCTCCGAGGATACCCACATAGCTAGGAATCCAAAGAAGATCAACTGAGCAAGCAGCATGGTCAAGATTGACTAGAAGGTCGTAAATGGCACAGACCAAAGGGGTGACAGGGTAAACAATGGCCCATAGCCTGATGGCCATTCACTGAGTCAAACACAACAAAACTCAGCTGAGGGAGGACAGTTTAATAAAGCAGAGGTCCGGGGAACAGCCATCAGTTCCACAGTAAATACCCCACACATGGCAGGCAAGAGACGTTCTGTGCCAAAAGAAGATGTAAAGGTACATCCCACATGACCGGCAGATTTAGAGCCATTGGTGTAAAAGACAACAGCATGCCAAAACTCCCAGAAGAGTGGGCGAAACAAACAACAGAATATCATTTGAGTGATGGAGGAATTCGGACGCCAGAAGAGATCTATCCGAATCTAGTGCCAAGAAACTAACAGAGGGGGGATAGTGTTCCGGAGAGATTGTGAGGATCATGACAAAGGGGGAAGATGGAAATTGCAGCAAAAAGAAGTGAGGCAGAACCCAACCAGTAAAACCACCTGAGAGCAGGCAGTGAGCAGGTCATGTACCAAAGCCACAAAAAGAATTTAATGAGAGAGTTGAGCAGGAAAAGAGTGGATAGTAATGGCACAGGAAACCTGGAGCTGGGACCATCAAACCAAAAGGGGGAGGATCCCAGCATCAACTGGAAGCCTACCGACAGGGCTATTGCAAAAGGCATGGAGGGCCAAACAGATACCACAATGGTGGATCCGTCTAAGAGGAGTACTGTGGAAGGGGCAGCTGAGCTGTGAACTTGACAACCAATGTCCAGATGGGACAGAACTAAGGCCTGATAAAGGCAGAGAAATGTCAAACGATCTGCACCCCAAGAGATGTGGGCCAGGAAGTGAAGGACACAGAGTTTACAGAAACAGCCATTCTTGAAAAGGTGGATATGAGGCAACCAAGTAAGTTGATTGTCAAAAAGAAGACCCAAGGTACAGAAGTGGTGAACCACAGCCAGCTGTCACGTTAGAGCTCCAGATCAGGATTGACGGTAGTACGGCAAGAGAAATGCATCACTTGCAATTTAAGGGGACATAACTGAAATCTTGTGAGAGAGTCCACAGATGGCACACTGGAGCTGTCACTCCACAGCTGAATGGGAACTAGCCTAGATACAAAAATTATCCGCAGACAGAATTCTGACAAACTGAAGTTCACTTACTATGGAATATTTTGGAATGTCTTTCTCCTGGATTAGTGGAGAGCTGATAACAGTGCCAACCCAAACTGGTAACAACTGGTGGGACAGAAACGGCCAAATAAAGATTGGAGTGTAACTAAGATGTGATTGCACCAAGCAATGTCATACGCCTTATGGAGATTGAAGAAAATTGCAACAAGATGGTGGAGCAGAGAAAAAGCTCTGCCGAACTGTGATTTTATGTTGAAGCAGATGATCGATCTGAAACCATCCATCCTGATAGCCATACTGGTCAGGAGACAAACAGTCTTGCTTGCTCTGTTTAATTAAGTAATGGGCACAGTGCAAATACGTTTAAAGGTTGTAAGTCCAGCAGAGGACAGGTGCTACTTCAGGCATTGCATGGCTCAGTGGCAATCATGGATAGTGATGGTTGTGCTCCACCACCGGAATCAGCCAGCAGAAAAAGGGGCCAATCGAAAGGGGGACGGCAATGCCAGTGGTGCAAATACTCATATTGGACGCGTCACTGATGACTTCATCAATACAAATTGACAAAGAGAGGGTAAAAAGACCTGGAGGTATAAAGAGGCCAATCAGCTTGATGGAAAGCCCAGTGGGATAAGCTTGCCATCGGGAGGCGGGAAGGGCATGACAGAATGAATAGGAAGTGGTCACTACCACAGAGGTCATCGTGTGGCAATAAGTGTAGTGAAAGGAGAAGGGGTGGGGAAGTGAGCAAAAGATTAATGGCTGAGAAAGTGCCATAAGCAGCATTAATGATACACAGATTGGGGTCCACAAAAACTGATCTATGAGGAGACCCTGGCTGATGAATAGCCAGACCCCCAGTTATTTGTAATATTTTTAGGTTACTTCATATATTTATTTGAGGAGAAAAATGGGTGCAGTGAAAAATCCACTTTTCCCTAATTTGGATGCCAATTTTCTATTATTTCATATTAGAGATTTATATCACTTTACTGTTATCAGAGACCAGTATACCTGAAAAATTAAAAGCCTGTTTAATATGAACATTAGTGTTCACCAAAATTTATATCCAACAGTCCAGATATTCTTATAAATTGTAGGAGTGGTGACTAATGAAGATTTATTGTACTTTGGAATTCAAAATCATTTTCCTGTTCTGCTGTCAACTGGCAACCTGTTACAGATTCTTGCACCACGTAATAAAACTCCAGTGTAATCTTAAAAAGTGACCACCTTTTCAATATGTTTAAATGAGTTACCACCATTTCCTTTTCAGCCAACCTAAGCAAGACCCACATTATCTAGTTTCACTGTAGTTGTAAAGACCCAGTAGAATGTACAGTGACCTTCAGTAACAAGCAGGCTGTACAGAGAATAGATAGTGCCTTCACTTAGACTGAAAACCTCACATACTTCAGTGTCAAGAGATGCTTTTGCTTTAAGGAGGAGGAGGAGGATATTAGTGTTTAACGTCCCGTCGACAACGAGGTCATTAGAGACGGAGCGCAAGCTCGGGTGAGGGAAGGATGGGGAAGGAAATCGGCCATGCCCTTTCAAAGGAACCATCCCGGCATTTGCCTGAAGCAATTTAGGGAAATCATGGAAAACCTAAATCAGGATGGCCGGAGACGGGATTGAACTGTCGTCCTCCCGAATGCGAGTCCAGTGTGCTAACCACTGCGCCACCTCGCTCGGTTTTGCTTTAAGAATACTTTCTTGTATTAGTTATGAAAGGTCACGAGGGGAGCATATTTTAGCTAATACACACTCTGTTGTGTACGCTGATCAGCCAGAACACTATGACCACTGTTGTTCTATCATATAAACCTATCCAGGCAATAGCAGCATCAGCTTGTGAGGAATGACTGTTAGTCCGGCACACAGTGCATGTAATATCAGTGAGTGTGCTGTCCCTTTGTAGAATGGGGAAGACGTGCAATGTGTCTGGGTTTGACTGAGGAAGGATTGTGATGGCCTGGAAGCTCAGCATGAACATTGTGGAAACTGCATGACTTGTCAGGTGTTTGAGGAGTGCTGTGGTGAGTGTCTTCAATACATGGCGAAACCAAGGTGAAACCACATCCAGACGTCATGGAGTTGGGCAGCCACCCCTCGTTACAGATGTCAGGTACCATTGGTTGGGCAGACTGATAAAACAGGACAGGCAGCAAACTGTGACACAACGGACATCAGACTTGAATGCTGGGCAGAGTAAAAGTGTGTCTGAACATGCACTGCACTGGGCCTCCACAGCCAGTGAGCCATGCATGTGCCAATGTTAACACCACAACATCGGCAACTATGACTGAAAAGGCACACGACTGTTGGCACTGGACATTGGCGCAGTGGAAGAGCATTGCATGGTCTGACGAATCCTGATACCTTCTTCATCATGCTGATGGAAGGGTATGAATCCATTGTCTTCCAGGGGAACAGCTCCTTTGGCACCTGTACTGTGAGACACAGACAAGCTGGTGGCAGCTCAATTATGGTCTGGGGAACATTCACGTGGGCATCCATGGGCCCAGTGAAGCTCATGCAAGGCACCATGACAGCCAAGGAGTATTGTGCACTGGTTATGGACATACACCCCTTCGTAATGATCATGTTTCCCAGAGCAACGGCATTTTTCAACAAGATAATGCGCCATGTCACAAGGCCTAGAGTGTGATGGAGTGGTTCAAGGAACAAGGAACACAGTGGTGAGTTTCAGTTGATGTTCTGCCCCCCCCCCCCCCCCCCCCCCCCGTCCCAACTCGTCAGATCTGAACCCACCAAACACAGCTGGGATTTGATTGAACTTGGCAGCAGTGGTCATCGCTCTCCTCTCAGAAATTTACAGGAATTAGGTGACTTGTTTGTGCAGATGTGGTACCAACTCCCTTTCTTCCATGCCATGACACATCACTGCTGTTATGTGTGCCAAAGGTGGACATACTGGCTATTAGGTAGGTGATCATAATGTTGTGGCTGATCAGTATATCATGCAACTTTTATTTTTTGAGTGAGTCATTACTATTTTCATTACAAACACTGCCCAGAAGTGAGTGATTACAATAATGTGTAGAGTAAGTTGGAAACACGTATCACTACCTCTCAATATGTCCTTTCTTTCACATGCTTCATTTTATAGAATTTACTGTCTGACAACAATTTAAAGGTCTACATGCACAACACCAGACACAAGAACGATATCCACCATGAATTAAAACAAGTGTAATTAAAGCAAATAAGTATTAAGCTGATGCCAAAATTTCCCCCAGGGGGCTCACAAGTTTGTGTGGCACGTGTGGTTCCCCGAGCTATTGCAACCCTATCTTCCTTCCCAGGCTGCATACTCTTCCCCATGCCCCTCTCTCTCTTTCCTCACTTCTTTCCCTCTCTCAGTGTCCTTGCTTACATTGGCACTGCTGCCCCTTGCAGCATTTTTGGTCTTACAGCCCCTTAAAGCATTTTGTCTCCATAGTGAGCCAACTGGGCAAGGATGCCTAATGTAGATGTGTTGATGTGTAGACTTACCACATTATCCGTCTTTGCCTCAACACTGTTGTCCGTTAACACTATGTGGCCAGCATGTTAGCTAGTTTGTGTGGTGACATTGTTATGTATCCTTTTGGTTGAGCCACATGGCGACAGAGAGCTCACATTTCTGATACCTGAACTGTTACCTCCCCGCATATTCTTAGGCGTGGTTGCTTGTCATTTTTGAGCAGGGGAACTCATGGCAGTGTCCACTGTGCGAGACGGCCCTTGCTGTGGCTGGGTGTCACCCATGGGTAGAGCTCCTGATTGGAGTGGGTGGTATAAGGGTGGGCACTTTGTGTATGAAGCAGAATGGATCCTTTAATGCTGCTTCTTATGACCCTGCTGCCTTCTCTTCCCTAACTACTCCTCTGGGAGGAGTGCCAGGCTCACCAGCTTGGTGTGAAACCCTTTCTCCATTACATGGTCTGCACCAGGCCTGACAGGGATACTTTCATCAACACCAAGCTGTTATTTTTCATGGAAACTATCAATGACAAATTTGGCAAAGTGGACGCTCTGAGTAAGATGTGGTCAGGTTTGCCATTAATCAAAACTACTTCTGCCACACAGTCTGCAGCCCTTCATGCCTGTGACCATCTTGATGGCATTTTGGTGTCCATTACTCATCACCATTCTTTGAGTATGGTTCAAGGTGTCATTTGTCATAGGGTCCTCATCCTTCAAACTAATGAATCTCAGGGCCAGTCTGGAATAGCAGGTTATTCATTTTGCTCGGCATGTTCAGAAAAGCCATAAGGACAATGCCATTGATGCCAGTACCTTTATTGTGCCATTTGAGGGGGATAACTTCATGGAGAAGGTGGAGGTTGTGATTTATAGGTGTGATGTGAAGCTGTACGTTCCTCCCTCACAACCAGAGCTTGACCTCTTGTTTATGGATGTCACCCCGTACTTGTTGATGATGGAAGGTGACCTGGCAGCATGACCAACTTAGGTCAATTCATTTGACACTTTGATCCCAGTTTCACACTTATTCCATGGAATTGTGATGGATACTACTGTCACCCTCCAGAGTTTCAGTCCCTTATTTCCTTTTACTCCACAGTGTGTGTCATTCTTCAGAAATCTCATTTTACAGATGCTCACTCAATGACTCTTCATGAGTTCTGTGCTTTCTTTTGGAACTGGATTGATCCTTTGAAGGCTTCCGGTGGTGTTTGCATGTTGATCTGTATGGACGTTTTTGGTACATGGATCTTGCAGGCCACCTACGCCTGCTGCCCCGACTGCCCTCCTTCAGCAACTCACACCTCCTTTCCTCCTTGGTGGGGATTTTAATGCCAATCAGCCCTTGTGGGCTTTTATATGCAGTGAGCTTAATTTAGAGGAGGCGATGAGTTGCAGAAAGGCATAATTAAAATTAATGCTAGAAACATTCAGCTTTGGGTGTAAGGCCTTCAACAGAAGTAGAAAACACACGCATGACCACTGTTGTCTCAGGGTGTATTTTTACATGATTTTACATTTTAATGAGTTTTTTATTCTCTGCTGTCGATCCTTGCTCCATCCATCTGTGCAAATAGTTAAGTTTTCCTATCCCTAGCCAGAACACAGTCCAACATACTTTTCCTGCAGTGTTGCCTACTTCATGGAATCCCCCCAAATGGCCCGATGATCAAATTAACAATATCTAGCTGCAACCCATCTTCCAAAATGACCTTTATTTCTTCAGATTTTGTCAGACCATAGTCCTCACCAAGGTAGTCCTGCAAAACCATATAAATCAGACACAAACCACCTTGCACTACCCATTACCCATCCATAAAATTCTGCTCTGCAATCCCAAATTCCCACATTCCAGCTCCCATATTAAAACCCTTTCCCTCCAGGAATTAGAGCAGCAGTTATGACACCACCATAAAAGTGTCCAATTTATTCATTTCAAACTCCCGCCTTGGACTACCACAATCCACCACCTCTACAAGATCCCTCATCAAACCTCCCCCACATCCTCTCTTAACCCCCAAACCCTGCTTGCAGGTTAACCCCCAAACCCTGATTGCAGGTGTATTACATTTACCAGACCCTCAGAAACTCCCTTCCCACCCTACCAAACCCAGAGCCTAAACAGACCTGCAACACAGGCAGGCACCTGTCCTCCAAAAGCCTCAGGCCCACTGCAGTTTCAGCCCTTTCCAAAGGCCTTACCTTTTTACCCATTCCCAAATTCATTCATGCAGAGCTTGCAGAAGTCCTTCTGGTGCCCACAGTGCCACTAACCCCATAATTCAGTCTCAATCCAAAACCAATACTGAATCCTTCTTGACTCCATTTAGTCCTCCATCTAACAATGATCCCACCCCCATTGCCCCCAACTTGCCGACATTGCCCATGTTAACTTCCCAGAATTTTCTAACCTTGAACTTTGTCTCACCATCATTCCCCAAATCTCTCAACATGAAAACCAATCTCACATCCACAGAAAGAACCATGATCTGCCATCTAAATACTGATCCAGACCTTATAATCCTCCCTAATAACAAAGGCACCATCACTGTGGTTTTGAACCATAGGGGTTATTTGGTGGAGGGACCCTGCCAGCTATCAGATACATCCACCTGGAAACCCTGCCACCATGACTATTCCTCTATTCCAGAAATCCAATAGGATCTCCAGCCCTTCTTTAAATCTTTAGGTTCATCCCACATTGCTCCCCTGAGTCTCCCTGCCCCCCCCCCTCCCCCCTCCCCCACCTTGCCTGTAACCTACCCTCCTATGTAAAAGACATAAACCATTTTCTCTATGAACTCTCCACAGTTCTTGTTTTCTGACCACCTGGCACCTGCTTGTCACTGCCAATGCCACCTCCCTCTACCCTACAGTATAACAACTTCCCCTCCCCACACTCGAGCCCCCACACCAAATGATGAAAAGAAAAAGTCTATCACTTACTAAACTCTCACCATTCATGAAGTATACCATGAGACATGACGTTTTAATTTATCAGTTCTTTACTACTGACTCTGTTGTATGACACACAATTCAGGAGATAATATGTCATAAACATTGTGATGTGTGAAGAACTAGCTTTTGCCTCAAGTGGAGCACAACTTTCCAGGTACCATATTAATCCAGTTAATCCATTGTTTCATAATGAAAGGACATAGTGACTTCCAACTAAATTTATGCATAATTTCAAACTTTTCCTAAACCTTTTCTGATTTACATGCTTAAAGGCGAATATCTAATACATTAACTCATTTGTCAAGTAATCAGACATTTAAAGCTGTTCTATACATGGGAGCCTGAGAGTTCAATTCTTTAAAGAATCAGGGGTTTACTGGTCCTTTCTAACCATCCAGAATTCCAAACCCCTCACCGTACTGAGATTCATTGATGACATCTTCATTGTCTGAAATTAAGGTAAGGACAGCTTATCCACATTCCACCAGAATCTCAATAGCTTCTCCCTCATTTGCTTCATCTGTTCATCCTAATCCCAACAAGCCACTTTCCTCAATGTCAGCTCCATTTCAAGGATGGCTACATCAATACCTCCATCCACATCAAACATACCAACAACCAACAGTACCTCCACTTCGGCAGCTGTCACCCATTTCACACCAAGAAGGCCCTTCCATACAGGATAGGTACCTGTAGGCATCGTATCTGTTGTGACAAGCTGCCCGTCTCCAAATATATCAAGAGTCTCACTGAGGTGAGGCCCTCATAAACCAAAATTACCGTCCTGATCTTGTCCAGAAACTGATCTCCCGTGCCTTGTCTTCCCAGTCACCTACCTTCTGCCACATACCCATTGTCATGCCACAAAGGAGCACCTCTCTTGTGACTCAGTATCACCTGGAAATCTAGAACCTGAATCATATTCTCTGCCAAAGTTTAGAGTACCTCTCATTTTACCCTGAAATGAGAAATATCTTTCCCACTATTTGCCCCACTCCTCCCACCATAATATTCTGCACTTGTCCAACCTACCCAATATCCTTGTCTGTCCGTACTCCACTCCTGCTTACAACCCTTGTCTCATGGCTCATACACCTGCAATAGACCTAGATGCGAGATCTATCCCCTTCATTCTCCTACTACCACTTTCTACAGTCCTGTTACAGGAATCTCCTACCTCATCAAAGGCAGAGCCTTCTGTGAAAACAGCTGTGTGATCTACCAATTCAGCTGCACCCACTATGCCACATTCTATACAGGCACAACTAACAAGCTTTGTCTGCACAGTCTGCTTCAGTTCAACGTCTGCTTCACAGCTTGTACGATCTGGATTCTTCCCAAGAGCACCAGCTTATCTGAATTGCACAGAAGGGAAATCTCCCTGCAACATACCCTTAATTCCTGTAACCTCCGTGGCCTCAACATATGTTAGTGCCTGTCCCCCACTTGTCTATCCCTTTCCATGCTCTCACACCAGTACTACACACTTTACATCCCTCCCCACAGCCAGCACAGCCTTCCAACACTGACATTGTTGACCTAGCAACTCTGTCCTGTTCCCCACCGTGCCCTTGGACAGTCCCATCACAGACAGTATTAGCATATTCCCCACCTCTTTCCTGCTATCCATGCCCCATGCCTCTTCTTTACCTTCACCACCCATGCCAGCCTACATTGATACTCACCTCTGATGCAGTAACAGTCATGCCTCAGCACCTGGAGATTACTGTGTGTGTGTGTCTGAAATCTGGGTATTTCTAGTGCTCTTTTCCATTGTGCCTATCTGTGACCCAAGACCACCTCTGTGTCGTAAATAGAAGTCTATCCTTTACACATTGTTGTTATTCCCTCCTGGACTTTCATTATTTAGTAACTTAATTTGTTTCTTTTCAGAGGAGCCTAATAATAAAAGAGGATCAGAGATTCAGAGACCAGAGGGACTATGCAGCATACAGGAAATGACTGTGGAACTGAAAGAGAGAACAAAAGAAGATGAGTTGATGCGTTCATCACGGAAGGAAACCTCATCCACAAAAATTAGAAAAACATCAAAACTTAAAAAAGAGGTTTGTTTGACAGGTATTTTAATAAATGTGTGTGTGCCATGCAGCTTATCGAATGTGTGAGTATTGTTTGTTGAGGCAGATGCAGATGTGAGAAAATGCTTTAATCCATTATGATAGGATTCACACTCCTTACACGGTTTTGTGTGTTGCTGTGGAAATCCTAATGTATTGTAGTGCACAAACCATGTTCGGTCGTAAAAGTGCGAAGTTAGAAAGAGGATTGCAGCAGTGTCAGTCACAGGCAAGCATGGGTGTTGTTCTTCATGAAATAAAATGTAGTCATTGCAGTGTCGTGAGGGGCCTGTCTGGCACTGTGTTAAATAGTTATTGCTGCAGTACTCAAGTAGCAAGGTGTCACAAGCCTTTATACGCTGGTGGCTTAAAGTATGTGCCAAAAGGTGTAGCACAGGCCAAACATGTGCAGCACAGAAAAGTATGTATACGCAAACCATTTGTACTAACTTCTGTCAGTACCACAGTTCTCACACCATGGGGCTGTATCGCATGGCCACTGTAAAGGATGCTGATTGAGGACCACAATTTGCATATACACTGGATGAGCCCTCCCTGGAGCTGTTCAGTCCTGGAGCCAATGCGTTTGCAGAGTAGCAGCTGCGACCACCAGCAGGTGGGCAGTGGGCCACTGCCCACTACATCACGTCAGCCACGTTCAGACACTGTGGGGAGATGAGGCAAGGAACACACCGCTGCCACTCAAGGGACCTTGCAGGGGCTACTGAGCATGAACTATTACCACTGGCAGAGGAGATTTTGTCGTGATGCCATACTCCATCAGCAATCCTGGGCTTCAATAAGACCAAAGATAGCAGAATTTATCATCCAAGTCTCCGCCGACCTGTACTGGGGTGCAGCAAGATGCAGTGATAAATAGAATTAAGGATTTGTAGACAATTTCTCCGGCACTACCTGGTGTCCATTCCACCATATCCAGCTGCCATCACCTGTATATGTGGTGTCAGAGCACTGTGTTGTCTTTTCAGCATGACGTCCAAACCTACAGCCTATGTTGTGAGTCAAGAGATTTGATTGTGTATTGTGGAGAGTGTATTTGTCATGGAGAGAGCTTGACTACCATGCTATGCTGGGAGTTAGTTTGGTTAGAAGTGAGGTATTTGTGGATGTACCAGGCTTTAGAGGTAATGGTAAACAGGATTTGTTAGTACCTGTTAGATGCAAGCAGTGCAATTTCGTGCTGTATTATTCAGCACCATGTACAGTCAGTAGCAGTGTTACATTTCATATGCAAACATTACGGGCACATGGCTAGATAAAGACAGAAATGAAAATGGTCAATAATTAAATGTAAGAATTAAGTTGTTATGCTTTTTTCTGTTGTATTTATAATTGATTGGTTTTACAAAATGAGTAAAGATACAGGCAATGATATGGCACCGTGAGGGACGCAAGGAGTCTCACTGACAAAGACAGTGCATACGTCGTTGGAAAAGTTAGCACATTTAACAGCAGTTAATAGAGAGATGCATGGTCTGTTGGAAGCTCAATCACCACAGTGAGGTGTAGATCTGTCAGTTGCATGTACAGTTGCACCTTTCTCTGCTAAATCGACCAAGCATGAGCAAGCATTTGTTGGTGTTCTTAAGAATTTGGCAGAGATGGAGAAAGGTTGGACTGATGTGGCACTTTTAATCGTAATTTTGTGTCAATGGTGTGTTGGAGCAAAATACAAGTGGCATCCCTGCACATGCCTGTGTGTTATGTGTAACTGCCAGAAGTTTCATTGTTGTATGTCTGTTAGTTATTGTTCCATGTTTGATTGAGTAGAATGTCATGTTGCACAGTTTGTGAGTTTTAACATGGCAGACTTAGAGGAGCAATGTGTCTGCATTAAATTTTGTTAGAAACTCAAGAAAAGCTTTACAAAAAGACACCAAATGATGCAAGAAGCCTACGATGATGAGTGCTTAAGCCGTACATAATGTTACGAGTGGTGCACATGGTTTAAAAATGGCAGGACAGAAATTAAAGCTGACCCCATTCGGGACGCTTTTCAGTGTCTACCAATGATGCTTATGTCAAGGATATGAACAAAAAGGTGGGTACCAATCAAAGACTGACTGTCCAAGAGATTGCAGAAGAAGGTAATATTAACATTTCAGTTGGATCATGTCATGAAATCCTGACACAGCATCTCTGACTGTATTGCGTTGCTGCCAAGTTCATCCCACAGGTCACAAGGAGAAAGACCATCACCTCACAATCTGTGAAGGGCTTTTGCAGTGCACAAATGAGAGCAAGGTGTACCTTAAGAGAATCATAACCGGTGATGAGACGTGGGCCTAATGTTATGATGTTGAAGCCAAGATTCAATGTTCACAGTGGATCGAGAAAGGTTCTTCAAGACCCAAAACAGCTCACCAGGTCAGATCAAATGTCAAAGCCATGCTGATAGTTTTCTTTCACTTTGGAGGATTAGTTCATCATGAATTCATGCCACAGGGACAAACTGTTAATCAGTGGTACTATTGGGACGTGTTACGATGCCTACAAGAAAATGCGAGAAGAAAACAGCCTGAAATGTGACAAGACAATTCATGGCTCTTTCATCACAATAATGCACCCTCACATTCATCCCTACAGGTGCATGACTATTTCACAGAAAATGAAATCACTGTGCTGCCTCAACCTCCATACTCTCCAGACCTGACTGGCCCCTGTGGATTTCTTTTTATTTCCAAAACTGAAAACCCCATTGAAAGGATGAAGATTTGCAATGATAGATGAGATAAAAGAAAATTTGCAGACAGTGCTTTGCTCGATCCAGCAAGTGACATACCAAGTTCCAGAATTTTTTGAACAGACCTTGTACATAAGAGTTGAGGAGGATGGAGTAGTGGCTGGAGTAATATTACAGGAGGCTGAGCAAAGGGTGCTTGATGCATTTTTAAGGGGTTTACCTTCAGAGTTGTCAAAAACAGTGCAAACAGGAATTCTGGTTTATTTGCATGTAGCTGTTGGATTAGCAGTAGAATGCAAGGAAACTGATTGTTGACCAGATTAGTAGGCAGGTATGGAGTATTTTTAGCTAATATAAGGGCGTACAGGATGTGTGGAGGCAATGTCACCAGCTACAAAACAACGGAAGTAAAGGCAGGTGTCAATATAACAATAGCAGTAGTTTCAGTGGTAGTGGATCAGGGAAAAAACAGATGTTAAATGCTACATGGTACCCAAAGTCCATATATGGGTGTTCACAGTAAAATTAAATGCTGTGAAGGCATATACAGATATGGATTGTGCAATGGAAGGGTTAGTGGGGGAGAAGAATTGCAGGATGTTGTGAGACACAGGGCACATTTGTCATTGCCAGTAGAGATGCGGTGAAACAGAAACAGTGGAACCCACCACAGTATAGAGTATGTGGATTGGGGATGTCGACCATTGGAGTCAGTAGAAATATGTTTCTAGAAGTGGTTCTGGAAGACTGGCCCAAGACAGCATTTTCTTCACTATGGGGACATCATCAGTTCAGGAGGAAGCATTTTGGATTAAAAAACACACCTGTCATGCTTCAGAGATTGTTGGATGGGGTCCTAAGAGATTTAAAAGAGTTTCAGTGTATGTTGTAGCAGGATGAAATTTGTGAGTGACATAGAGCAACACAGACAGTGCTTAAAGGAGGTATTCTTGAGATTTAGGGCCACTAATTTCACATTGAAATTTGATTTTGTGTTAGAAGAGGTGCTGTATCTTGGTCACATAATTAGTAAAGATGGGGTAAGATAGACCCGAGGTTAGTGAAGGCCATGCATGAATTTCCTATGCCTGAATTGGTGAAGGAACTGCAATCATTTCTTGGAGTTGCAAATTAGTATAGGAGATTTGTAAAAAGATTTGTGGATATTGCCAGACCATTAACACAATTAGAAGAAATGTTCAGAGTTGTGTGCTTTCGCATTTGAGAAACTGAAAGAAGTTTTGATGCTAAGTGCAATTTTGGTGTTTCCTAATTTCAAGGAGTTTATTCTGTCATGTGATGTGTCCAACGGTGCACTTGGTTGTGTGTTGATTCAAGAAGTTGAGTGTGTGGAACATACAGTAGCCTACGCATTGATACATATGAATACAGTGGAAAAGAATTACTCCAGAACAGAAAAAGAAATATTTAATCTTATTTATGGACTCCCTTACTTTGTGTTATATCTGTGGGAGGAAGTATAGAGTCATAACGGATCATCTAGTGTTGAAATGGTTGCTGGGTTTGAAGCATCCATCTAGTAGACTGATGCAATGGCTATACAGTTGGGTGAGATATATTATGATACAGATCTGGGGAAAATTGTGGAAATGAGGGTGAATAAAGTAAAAAAAATGATGGTGTCACAGAAAGAAGGTAATGAACTTATGGAGTGGCAAGCAGTACAGAGGATGGATGACAGTTATAAACAGTTTTGTGAGAAATTGTAGTTTTGTGTACAAGAGTACTGCAGTGGGCCATGTTGGCCTCCTTTTACTCTGAAAGGAATGATGAAAAAATTCATTATGGGGTATCAGGTTGTAGAAATTGTGTCACCAGTAAACATCGAGATCCAGTGATCTATAAGGATGACAATTTTACATATGGCATGACTGAAACGTTTTCAGGGGAGTCCAAAGCTTATTTCAGTTTGTAACTGGGAAAAAGAAGGAAGGAAAAGGAAGATGTGGAAGACGAGCGGGTAGATGCGAATGAGCAGAGGCGAGGGGTCTCTTATGTGTTAAGACCTAGAGGATAAGAGAAGGTGTATGGTTTCTTTTATATAAGTGTAATATATTGTTGTAGTCCAAGCGAAATGGATTACTGCAGTGTTTTGAGGGGGAGGAAAGGGTAATAGAAATCCCTTTGCTCTTGTTTGATGTGTATCAAATCAAATGGGGACTGCTGAAGAAGTTTGTCCATGTAAAGATGCAGCAGTTGTCGTTAATTTCGGAGAATAAAAGCAGGTATGCAGAAATGAAAGAAGCAGAATTGCAGATGTGCTATGGGGGAAGATCACAGTGTGTCCAAACAGCATTGTGAGGGAAGGCCAGAACGTGTGTGTAATGAAATTATTGTTGGGACAGAAAAAGAGGGAAAGATTGTATCAAAGAAGTACTCAGGCATGAGTTGCACTGCCAGTGGGTTGAGACATACTGGTTGTACTCCATTTATGATAAAATAATAGCAATAGCCAGTTCCTTGAGTAGTGCAGCAGAAAGGATAGAGAGGAACAGGAGTTGATTAGTGATAAATGGGATCTCATGTGAAGCTGTTGAACGTACCCTCTGACTACTTACCACAATCTCAGGAATGACACAAAACTGAGCATTTCTCAGCCTCAGCTGTATTGCTAGAGGAGCCTGTAGAAGTGCTATCAGACATGAATTTGACTATCCTAAATCAGACTTAGTGACCAGAGTTAATTCATTCCGTACATAAACTTATTAACAAGTATTTGGGATGAATCTTTGTCGAGATGCTTATGGAGCCTGTAGAGTGATACAATGACATGACTAGTACCAAAAGGGGACCACATTCACTATTGTCATACCAAGTGTCAGAGTGACACTTACAGTGTTATGCGTAGTCTTTATTTTCATGTACAAGAAGTGAAATGATGGACAGAACCAACTACTGTTTAAATGCCAATGGATTGGATTCCTAGATCATAGGAGGCAACAAAGGAAATTGTAAATGCAGGTTAAGCTGAGTGAGGATGGGCCAGAGGAGGCAAAGAAGAAACTGTTGGAGATTAGGATAAGTAGCACATAAGAAAATAATAGTGGTTAGACTAAAACTGAGCTGAAAGCAAAATAGATCCATATAGGCCAGCTACCAGAGAACTTGTTGCTTTAGAGCGTACAAATGGAAGATTGTTTTCAGGAGGTCCAAGGGGCTGGATCTTGCTGTGGGAGAGGGTAATGAAGTGTGCCAGTCGTATTTGGTCATAAATGAACTAATTTAGAAAGAGAGAAGAGGATGACAGAAGCACCAGCCACAGGCGAACACAGATGTTGTACTTTATGAAATATAATGTAACAATTGCAGTGTTGTGAGATGGCGCTGCCTGATACTCTGTGGAAATAGTACAGCAGTAAGGTGTGAGAAGCTTTACCATACTGGCAGCTGCTGTAAGTGTTTAATGGATGTGCCAAAAGGCGTAGCACAGGCCAAACATGCAGAGCACGGATGAGTATATATACTCAAGCTATTTGTACTAAAATCACTTCTGGCAGTACCACAGTTCTACTACCATGGGGCTGTGTCACCTGACCACCATATGGGATGCTGATCTAGGACCGCAGTTCACGTGTACATCTGGGCAACCTGCCCTAAAGCTGTTTGATCATGGAATTGCTGCTGCAGCGGACCAACGCTGGCCCAGGGTAGCAGCTACAACCACCAGCACTGGTGTCGGGGGTCACTGCCAACTAAGTCACTGGTCAGTCGCCTGCTGACACTGTGGGGAGGTGAGGAACATGCTGCCACAACACGAGGGCCCTTGCTGAGGCTGCTGATAACAAAGTAGCACCGCTGGCGGAGGAGGTTGTGTCACGAAGGCAACTGTCACCTGATGCCACGCTCCATCTGTAATCCTAGGAATAAACAACACCTGAGACAGCAGAATTCCTTGGCCAAGTTGTGGCATTCTGTACTGGGCAGTGGCAGGATGCACTAATAAAGAGTATTAAATGTTTGTAGACTGTTTTTCTGGCACTGCCTACCATCTATCCAAACATAGCCAGCTACCAACACTATTTCTGTATTTATTGTTCTATTTTTATTTGAAAATCATCCAAAGGCCCCTGCAATTTTTATGTTATGTTGACGATCCTAATCTGGAGCTCGAGACGTTTCAGTTTGAGAACAGTGATGTACCTGGAGTTTCTCATGTTGAGATAGAATGTTGTTATAGTCTTGAGATAGAAACAAAATGTGAAGTGCATAATCTTAAAAAACATCTTTGTTAAAAACACTCCATCTAGGAGACTGCTCTGTAGAATTTAAGAGAAAGAAAGTTCTGTGGTATTGTGCCTCTGTTTTTTTTATATGTCTCAGATACTAATTTAAGTCATTCATCAAACATAGATAACGAAACACCCTTCCTCCCCCCCCCCTCCCCATGCTTGCGCGCGCGCGCGCGCGCGCGCGCGCACACACACACACACACACACACACACACACACACACCCCGTTATGAGGCAGGCACATGGCCAATGTTACATGTGGTTACAAATAGCATTGCCTACACAGCAGTGGTGCTAGTTCTGCTGTCTCCATTGCAGCAGGGTTCTTGACGTTGCTATCAATCAGTGTAGCTATTTCACTGCAAATTCTTAGTTCTGAACATACACTGGTTTTGGATTCCATTGTTTCAAAAGGAGAAATTCACATATTGGTATGGAGAAAAACAACTGTGGACAACATCTTACACATCCAGGTACCCTGTGTGGTTTCACAATTCCATCATTGTTCCTCTCATCTTCCAATATCTAGAAGGGGCTTTCAGTAAGTAACGCAACACTTTTTTCCAAAATATTCTCTGTTTGGAAATATTAGTTTATTCAATTACCAGTTTCAGCCACAGTGACCATCTTCAGATTGATCTAAAATAGAGAATGTGCGTGTTTATGAAAAAGTACGTAATAATAGGTTATAAACATTAAAAGTTGTATCGTGATTCACATAGTCTAGGAATCTAACAAACATACCAGTCTTCAAGAAGTTAACAGAGTAAGCAATTAAAATATATGACCATAATTGGCATCATCACGTAGATTACAAACATGATAAAATGCTCAACACTCAGGACCCATAATGTTGTGTTGTCAGCACAGTGTGCTTATTACTGCAGTACAAACAATTCAGGGATCTTGGCCACTAGGTGATTTTGACTGAAAGCAGTTTACAGTGACATAATACGAAGTTAGGAATATGATCTTAAAAATTCTGCATAAAACAAAGTAGGTTACGTTAAAATGCAATTATTTAAAGAGCTAGATTTTAAACATGAATCCACAGTAAAACATTAGTTCACATTATAAAAACTAGCTCTAACCAGGTATCTGCAAAGTATACAGTACACAGTGAAGTGAAATGAAAGCAGCATATCAAAACACAATAAAAGCTGTAGGCACAGCAGGCTTATCAAATCAGAGCCAAGACAATGTGGGTGCCACAGGGCCAGGGTACAAAGCGTATTGGCAGATAAAGAGCATCATGATGTGCAAGACCTGCAATAGCTGCTCATGCAATGAAAAGGAGGTGTTGGATGTAAATTCATTTTGTTAATTCAGAAGTTTAGTAAGGTAGCCTTTCCTGTTTCCATAAATGGCTACTTCTTCCATAAGGTTTAGTAGACAGCACTTCAGCGCCGTGTGTATGACTTATATGTTGTAATATGTATGGCTACAGTATACTCGTGTGCAGTCAGGTGTTGTCCAAATGCAGTTTGATGTTGTGGATTGTGTGTTCCCTAAACCTAATATTAAAATTCCTGCCTGTCTGCCCAACATAAAACATCTCGCAATCATCACAACCTTTTTTTAAATAGATTCTCTAATTTTAAAATTTAACACATATGTCGCCCATCTTGTGTCTAAACTGCAGTTTCATAGTATTATTTAGTTGAAAACTGTTTTTGATGGTTCTGTTCTTTAATTGCTTCTGTAGCTGTTGAGAAATTTTTCCATAATATGTCATCCTGACAAAATTCTTGTTTAGAAAAGGAAACGTCCAGACTAGCTGCAATAAGTTTAATATTCTTTATTGTGACAGCTGTTTTGGTTTTATTTCCATTCTTAAGTAACCTGCGAATACAACATTGGTGAAATGATCTGTAGATATGGTGATTGCCCATGCATATAATTATACATTGGAATAGTACTTTGGTATTTACATCTATAAGTTGAATAAGTCACAGCTGCAAAATACTAACATGAATTCTTTACAGACGAATGGAAAAACTGGTAGAGGCTGACCTTGGGGAAGATCAGTTTGGATTCCGTAGAAATGTTGGAACACGTGAGGCAATACTGACCCTACAACTTATTTTAGAAGCTAGATTAAGAAAAGGCAAACCTACGTTTCTAGCATTTGTAGACTTAGAGAAAGCTTTTGACAATATTGACTGGAATACTCTCTTTCAAATTTGGAAGGTGGCAGGGGTAAAATACAGAGACCAAAAGGCTATTTACAATTTGTACAGAAACCAGATGGCAGTTATAAGAGTTGAGGGACATGAAAGGGAAGCAGTGGTTGGGAAGGGAGTGAACAGGGTTGTAGCCTATGCCCGATGTTATTCAATCTGTATATTGAGCAAGCAGGAAAGGAAACAAAAGAAAAGTTCATAGTAGGTATTAAAATCCATGGAGAAGAAATAAAAACTTTGAGGTTCGCCGATGACATTGTAATTCTGTCAGAGACAGCAAAGGACTTGGAAGAGCAGTTGAATGGAATGGACAGTGTCTTGAAAAGAGGATATAAGATGAACGTCAACAAAATCAAAACGAGGATAATGGAATGTAGTTTAATTAAATCGGGTGATGCTGAGGGAATTAAATTAGGAAATGAGATACTTAAAGTAGTAAAGGAGTTTTGCTATTTGGGGAGCAAAATAACTGATGATGGTCAAAGTAGAGAGGATATAAAATGTAGACTGGCAATGGCAAGGAAAGCACTTCTGAAGAAGAGAAATTTGTTAACATCAAGTATAGATTTAAGTGTCAGGAAGTCGTTTCTGAAAGTATTTGTATGGAGTGTAGCCATGTATGGAAATGAAACATGGACGATAAATAGTTTGGACAAGAAGAGAATAGAAGCTTTCAAAATGTGGTGCTACAGAAGACTGCTGAAGATTAGATGGGTAGATCACATAACTAATGAGGAGGTATTGAACAGAATTGGGGAGAAGAGGAGTTTGTGGCACAACTTGACAAGAAGAAGGGACCGGTTGGTAGGACATGTTCTGAGGCATCAAGGGATCACAAGTTTAGCATTGGAGGGCAGCGTGGAGGGTAAAAATCGTAGAGGGAGACCAAGAGATGAATACACTAAGCAGATTCAGAAGGATGTAGGTTGCAGTAAGTACTGGGAGATGAAGAAGCTTGCACAGGATAGAGTAGCATGGAGAGCTGCATCAAACCAGTGTCAGGACTGAAGAACACAACAACAACATTTACATCTAGTTTGATTTGACATCCATATTGCAGAAATAGTAAACTGTCATTATCTAGTTCATAGAGATTAGGTGACATGTAGTAATTACAAATGCGTGGAATACATTTTGT
The DNA here is from genome assembly GCF_023864345.2 of Schistocerca serialis cubense. Classification (NCBI taxonomy): domain Eukaryota; kingdom Metazoa; phylum Arthropoda; class Insecta; order Orthoptera; family Acrididae; genus Schistocerca; species Schistocerca serialis. Next base: position 891,080,635 of record NC_064640.1, read on the forward strand.
CACCTGCTTAAAAGTTCATTTACTATAAAGTACAATTTGACATTTAACTGACAGCTCACTTACTCTGATGCTATATGTTTACAAAGTATAGTTAGCTAAGCAACTAGTCTGGACCTGACCTTTTCAAAACAGTAATTTTGCCCAGATGACTTATTATGTAAAAATTTCTCAACGGCTAGAAAAGCAATTACAGGACACAACCATCAGATGTAGTTTTCAAATAAGTAATACTCTGAAACTGCAGCTCAGACACAGGATAGTTGACAAAAGTAAAAAAGTTTTAAATTTGGGCATCTGTAAAATACATTCCGATGTCTGTGTGAAGTTTTACGTTGGACTGACAGGCAGGAATTTTAACACAGGGTTAGGGAACACACCCATGCACAAAACAAAACTGCATTTGGACAACATCTGACTGCGCACAAGCATACTGTAACCAACATACACTACAATATTTCAGTCATACACACTGTGCCATTGTGCCATCTACTGAACCTTGTGGAAGAAATATGCATTTACGGTAATAGGAATTGCCACTCTACTTAACTTCTGAATGAACAAAATGAATTTACACACATAGCCTATTTTTCATTGTTTAACAGGCTGTTATAGGTCTGTCGTATTGTAATGTTGCTAACAAGTCTCTTAGCAAAAGTAATAAATAATCTTTTAGCAAAAGTAATGTCTTTTAGCAAAGCAATGAATCTTGTAGCTGAAGTAACAATAGTAGTTGGAAAGCCGCCATGAAGTATCGCATTAGCAGCCACAGGCAGTTAGAGCCGCAATGTGGTGACGTGTGTCAGAATAACATACACATAAGAGGATTGCAAGACAAGGCTAGCCGTGCTCAATGGAAAACTGCACTGCACAGCAGTAATGACCATAGCGGGTGGACTGATGTTGCAACACCAGTGCAAGTATATTTTTACGGGCAAAGTGACTAGGTGCTAGGTTTTAGTGAATCATATGAACCTTGGAGTAATGTAAATGTCTGAATTTTGCGGCAGGGACACTTTTCATCACCGTTGTCTGGCTGCACCACCACGATGTCAGGACTATGCAAGACGATGATACGACTGGGCATCACCAGCATGGGTATGACACCGGGTTGCACATGTCTCAGCCAGCACTAAGTTCCTCATGGGATTTCATGCCAACCAGCTGTCGAGATTTGTGGCCGCCAGCACTGAGGTCCCTCCCCAGGACTTACTACCACAGCGCCAGACTTCTGACAGAGAGCAGCAGGTTGAATCCTGATGCCGGCAGTCTTCCCTTGCCATTGCAAAAGACTCCACTCATCATTATGCTCTGTATCTGCTTATTTGGTTTCTGCCCTGATCCTTTGCTGCCCACATTTTATTCACTCTGATTCGATGAACCCGCTGTGTGCACAGCTGTTTTCTTTGATATGCTGCTTTCAGTTCACTTCGTTGTGTACTGTATACTTTGCAGACTTTATTTGGAGCTAGCTTTTATAATCTGAATTAATATTTTACTGTGGATCCATGTTTAAAATCTGACTGACCAACTGCATTTTAATGTATCCTATTTTTTTATGCAGAATGTATAAGATCACATTCATGACTTTGTGTTACACAATTGTAAACTGTTTTCTGTCAGCGAGACCTAGTGCACAAGCCCCGTGTTACACAATTGTAAACTGTTTTCTGTCAGCGAGACCTAGTGCACAAGCCCCCTCAGCGGTTTGTACTGTAGCGATAAGCACATTGTGCTAACCATGCCATGACATTATGGGTCATGAGTGTTTACTATTTTATCATGTTCTTAATCTATGGGGCGATGCCTGTTATGTGACACTATATTTTATTTGCATACTCTGTTAACTTCATGAAGACAAGTATGTTTGTTAGCTTTCCAGACTGTGTGAACTGCAATACTCCTTGTAATGTTTATAGCCTTTAGCCTGTTATGTGCTCTCATAAACATAATCACTCTTCTTTAGATCAATCTGAAGATGATCTTTATGAGTGACGAGGGGTAATTGAATAAACAAACATTTGCAATGAGAGACTGTTGTGGTTCTTACGTAATTTTATAACTTCGGACTGCTGTCACCTTCAGAGTGACCATTTCACCCCTCAACTTTATTTTATCTGATTTTAGTTAAACTTTTAAAAATTTTGTTTACGTCATCCTTAAACATCCCATATTGTCTCATGTATTTTCATTAACTCCTGATAGATGGCAGTGTATGAACAAGTCTTCAAGATAGCACCTGCACCAGAGGTGCATTCCAAGCAAAGAACAGTTCTTGAATTTCTTTTTGCAGCAAACCAGATGATCACAAACTTTCACAGACATTTACAGAATGTCTACAGGTAGTGGGATGTGTAGATAAAAGCATGGCAAGTGGCTCTGTGAAGTTTCTGTCATCAACAGAACAAGGAGGAAATCTATCGGATCTCCCATGTGCAGGCTGGCCCCACCAACTGGAAGGCATGCAGTGATACAGTGTGCAGACCCTGTTACTTGAGTATGTAATAAAATGGAACACCTGCAGCCATTGTTTTGATGTTATTTAGTATATAGCTACCAGTTTCAGTGATTCAGTACACTTGATGTCATTAACAAATAACAATTGTGCAACTCAGGGCTTGACATGACATCCATGTTGTTGGTGCTGACACACTTGTCCACCAGTTAGTGTATTGCAAGGTTTGTGCCCCCTAGGTTCTTCGAAGCCTTACTGAGGAGCATAAAGAGGAAAGAAGGAACATATGTATTGAGTTGCTTGCTCATTATGACACTAATAGTGACAATTTCTCATCAGACATTGTCACAGGCAGTGAAACATGGCTTCACCACATTGAACCTGAAACAAAACTGCAATCAATGGAGTGGCACCACACATTGTCTCCTTCAAAAAAGTAGTTGGGAACAGTACCCTCAGCTGACAGTCATGGCTACAGTCTTGTGGGATGTTGTAGGAATTATTCTGTCCAATCTCCTCTCTTGTGGTCAAATGATCAACTCCAGTGTCTACTGTGAGACTCAAGGAACTGAAGAAATGATTGCAGCATGTTTGTGGCCACTAAAATGTGAATGCAGTTCTCCTTCTCCATGATAACGCAAGGCCACATGCAAGTCTGAGCATCCTCATCCATCCTACTACTTGGATTTTGCATCTTCTAGCTTCCATCTCTTTGGCCCACTGAAGGACTGACTCCACAGCAAGCAGTAAAGAAATGATGGGGAAGTTATTGATGCATGAAGAACATAGTTGAGATGCAGACCAGTAGAGCAAACCATGGTGGCAAACAGGCTTCCACATGAAGGTAGTGTAAGGCCATAGAATTCGAAGGAGATTAACTTGAAAAATAGGCTTTATAGCCAAACAATTGGGGGAATAATGTGGTGTATTTAAATTGTGAATAAAACAATCCTGCCCTGAGAAAAACATGAGTCCGATCACATACTGAAGCATCTTCATACTTTGTTAGAGCTTTGCCCATTGTGCCACAAACTGTCAATCAGTATCAGAAATGATTTTAAGTTTCAGCTCAGACTGACACCATTTGCACATGTACTTTTTCTGGCAAAAGGGAGAAGTCTATGAGCGTCCCTTATATGCGTTTTGAAGATGGAAGAGGCGCAGAATGCTTTCAAAGTAGTTGGAACTCAAGAATTTTGAAAGGAGGGTATATACATAAGACATTCAGATAGAGGTTTCGAAACTAGATTTTAAACTGCCAGACAGGACAGGTAAAGGTTCTAACCATAATTAATTGGTTATGGACTACTAATTGAAACTAAATAAATACAGAAAGGTGGGACATTGAGCAGATGATGTATGGATATATTGAAAGAACCACTAGTTAGGACTTTGGAGGATCAGGCCACGGGTGACTGAAATGTGGAAAGGAAAACAATATCAGACAGCTTAGACAGATGAAACAGTGAGGGCAGCTGATGATCAAATGCGCAATAAGACCAGACCCAGTGGGAATCCTAATGATAGATTAGATTCAGTTGACAAAAACAGATAACACAAAAATGCAGCAAATGATGCAGGCAAAAGGGGATTTAAAAAATCAACAGTGTGTGCAAAATGACAAAGGAGGAATGATGAGATGCAAAAAGCTGCAAAAGCATGCATGATGGGAAAGATAGATGCTACCCGTACAAAAATCAAAGAAATTGTATGGTGAAAGAGAAGCAATTGTGTAAATATAAAGAGCTTTAATGGCAATCCAGTATTAAGCAAAGAAAGGAATGCTGAAAGGTGAAAAGAAGATAGGAGACTACACTAAGGAAACAGATTCAAAGAAAGTATAATGGAAATGCAAAAGGAAGTAAATAAAGGTGAAATATGATGATGTGAGAAAAATTTGGGGATAGATGACAATCTCTCTGAGTTATTGAGATCTTTTTGGGGTCATCAGCATCATTTCCCAGCTCCAGTTTCCCAGGTGTGGTGTAAAAGTGCTCACCATCTCCACTTGTTTTAATTGATCTTCTGTTTCTGAAGGTGTTCCCTCTTCCACATCTGATTTCACTTGATTTATTCCTGGCTGGTCTTTCCTCGCCCATTCTCATAATATTCCTGTAACGCTGCAGTCTGCATTTCTTTATTACATAGCAGTCTGGAATTTGATGGTGGCTACATTCCTGTTGACCTCATTTTTGGTCTTGTCTTTTCTAGTTATTTAGCAGTTTTCTCCCCACCAGGAGAGCAGCAACTTACATAATTAGTATTATCTATGTGCTTTTATAGTTTAATTCTTAAATTAGTAATAGTTGGATGAATGAATGTGGGCATGCCGTGTACAGATTGAAGCTGGCTGCAGTTTGCGAACAGCTGAAGACTTCTTTGGCCCATGGTCAACCGTAGGCTGGCTGCCACCTAAAGTTTAGTGGCAGTGGATAATCTGGCACATCGCGTGGGACACGTCAGATGTCACTTGGTTTACCCACGGGCTGTGCTACCTGGCATCTTGTAGTGTACCCAATACAGGAGATCTGCACTCACCACCAAGTGAGTGGAAAGTTGTACCACATAGCATTGCTAAAGGTGCAGAGTCAATATGGGGATTGAATATCTGGTTTTGCCCCTTCACCCTGTGAGTGGACAAGTGGCCACTCCTTCAGCAGAGTTCAAGCAGGTACATGGGAAGAGCATTGCTAATTATCAGTAGCTCCAATGTTAGACATGTTATGGAGCCCCTTAGAAAATAGTGTCCAGAGCTGGAAGTAAGTGGGGCCTCATCTGAAATGTGCAGGCAGCCCTAATGTATCTGTCGAGGGTACAGGGTGCAGTCATCTGCAAGTTCTGGATCATATCGGCACTGGTGATGCCTGTTGCTAGAGTTCTGAGGCCATCTTCAGTCGATACTGGCAGCTGATGGAAGTTGTGAAGGCTCTAGCCTTGTTTGTGGGGTGCAAGCAGAGATTATGATTTACATTATCGTACCCAAACTGATAGGTGTCCTTCGGTTTGGAGGCAAGTGAAGGGTTTGAAACATAGGCTCCATTGATTCTGTGACGATCTGGGCTGTAGATATCTGGGCATGTGTTATGGACTGTAGAATTGTAGGACTCCCCTTCATACAGCAGGGATGCACTACACAAAGGAAGCAGCAAAGCTAGCAGAGTACTTGTAGAGCGCACATGGTTTTTTCTTTACGCTAGGCCATAGTTTGAAGTCCTCTGAATGCTTACCAATTAGATTAGACAAGATTCACTTGTTGTTCCATAGACCCAAAAAATGAGATGATTTTCGTGGGTGTGGAACATGTCAGAAGTATAACATAAAACATGTGAATATAATACTTACTACCCTGATCATTTGTCAGGAGATAGTCAAAATAGGATTATACACTGCAGTAAAATGGAACAGCTAATATTTACAGAAATAACATGCTGTCAGAATGAAACATTGTTATGCACTATTAATAAATTTATCATACACAAAATACCTAATCTTGACTGTTGTGACCAAGTGTTGTCAAAACTGAAATCTAACCAATATTTTTACTGAAGCTGGCATAACAGTCTCTGTTAAGATATTCATCTATGGATAATCAATTCACAGATAGTGAAACCAGATCACATATAAAGTAAAGACACTCTGCCTATCAAAATTTTAACAGTAAATTGCCAAATCACTCGTAACAAATTTCCTGAACTCAGTATTGTCCAGGAAATTGTCACACACAGATTTTCCTGGAACCAAGATGTGGATGAAACCATAGTAGAGAGCTCCAAAGTATTTAATGGTGCGTGGAACGTATATCAAAAAGACAGATTAGATGCCATAGGAAGGGGACTGTTTATTGCAATTGACTAAAAATATTGTCTACTGAGGTCAAAATTGAGTCCGACTGTGAAGTTATCTGGATGTGAGTAACCATCTGCGAAGTTACACTATGTGATCAAAAGTATCTGAACACCTGGCTGAAAATGACTTACAAGTTTGTGGCACCCTGCATCGGTAATGCTGGAATTCAGTATGGTGTTGGCCCACCCTTAGCCTTGATGACAGCTTCCTCTCTTATAGGCATATGTTCAATCAGGTGCTGGAAGGTTTTGTGGGGAATGGCAACCCATTCTTCACAGAGTGCTGCACTGAGGAGAGGTATTGACAGTGGTCGGTGAAGCCTGGCACGGAGTTGGCATTCCAAATCATCCAAAGGTGTTCTATAGTATTCAGATCAGGACTCTGTGCAGGGCAGACCATTACAGGGATGTTATTGTCATGTAACCACTCCGCCACAGGCCATGCATTATGAACAGGTGCTCGATCATGTTGAAAGATGCAATCACTATCCCCGAATTGCTCTTCAGCAGTGGGAAGCAAGAAGGTGCTTAAAACATCAGAGTAGGCCTGTGCTGTGATAGTGCCATCCAAAATAGCGAGGGTTGCAAACCCCCTCCATGAAAAATATGACCATGCCACAACACCACTGCCTCTGAATTTCACTGTTGGCACTACACAAGCTGGCAGAAGACGGTCACCAGGCATTCGCCATAACCACAACCTGCCATTAGATCGCCACATTGTGTATTGTGATTCGTCACTCCACATAATGTTTTTCCACTGTTCAATCATCCAATGTTTATGCTCCTTACACCAAGTGAGGCGTCATTTGGCATTTACTGGTGTGATGTGTGGCGTATGAGCAACCGCTCGACCAGGAAATCAAAATTTTCTCACCTCCCACATAACTGTCATAGTACTTGCAGTGGATCCTGATGCAGTTTGGAATTCCTGTATGATGGTCTGGATAGATGTCTGCCTATTACACATTAGGACCCTCTTCAACTGTCAGTGGTGTCTGTCAGTCAACAGACAAGGTTTGTCTGTTCATTTTTGTGCTGTATGTGCCCCTTCATGTTTCCACTTCACTATCACATTGGAAACAGTGGACCTAGGGATGTTTAAGAGTGTGGAAATCTCACGTAAAGAAGTATGACAGAAGTGACACCCAATCACCTGACCACTTTGAAAGTCCGTGAGTTCTGCAGAGTGCCCCATTCTGCTCTCTCATGGTGTCTAATGACTACTGAGATCGTTGATACGGAGTACCGGCAGTAGGTGGCAGCACAATGCACCTAATATGAAAAACGTATGTTTTTGGAGGTGTTTAGATACTTCTGATCACATAGTGTACCTGGACACAACTAACTGGCTTAGGTGAACTCAAGTTAATCTGTGGAAGTTCTTACCAGCTACTCAATTTCACTGTAAGTCATAGAATAATTCAAGGAAAGTCCATATCCAGTTCTACAGAAGTACCCAGTTCAGTCGATGTTAGCTGCAGGAGACTTAAACCTCTAGAATATAGACTGGGACACTTGGATTCATTGCCGGTGGTGTGGACAGGTAAAACCTCCAGAGTATAGATTGGGCACTTGGATTCATTGCAAGTGGTATGTACACATTTTCTCAAAATTATTGAGCAGCTAGTTAGACAACCCACACACAATTGAAATATTTTATACCTTGTACAAACAGACCTGACTTTATCAGCAGCGTCAATATAGAGACAGGGATTAGTGTTAATGGTGTCAGAGTGACATTGGTTACTAATGTTTATAAATCTAGGAGAGTTGTTTGCTGGAAAGAGCAGATATGCAGTTGTTAGCGTGCTATTTAGACAATGAATGGACGTTAGTTAGTTCCAATATGGTGAATGTAGTGGAATTACGGGCAAAGTTTAAACTGACTGTAAATCCCACTCTAGTATGTGCCAGAGTAAGTGAATGAAAAAGACCCATTGTGGTTCTATAACAAAACTGTGGAAGCAGAAATTGTTGCAGTCTCCATTCGAAAAAGCATGTGGAAATGTTAATAGAAATTCATATATCTGTGAAAAGATTGATGCTCAAAGCATGCATAATCTTGCACCATCATACCTTAGCAAAAGATCTATCTGAGAACTTGAGAAAATTCTGACCATATGTAAAATCACTAAGCAGGTCGAAAGCTTCAATCGAGTTGGGCACCTACCAGTCTGGTGTGGCAACAGAAAGCAGCAAAAGGAAAGCAAGTTTTAAATTTTTCATGTACGAATTCATTCATGCAGGAGGATTGTGTGGATACCCTTGGACAGACTCCCATATGGAGCACATAGTTGTAGGCATCTCTGACGTAAAGAAACAACTGAAAGAGTTGAAAGCAAATAATTTACCAGGCCCAGATGGAATCCCAGTTCAGTTTTACGGATCCAAATGGAATAACAGTTTGGCTTTACAGAGAACTATATGGCATTGGCCCCTTACTTGGCTTGCATTTAATGTAAATCTCTTGTTCTGTTCAAAGTTCCAAGTGACTGAAAGAAGTGCAGATGACTCCTCTATGGTGAAAGAACAGACCCTGAAAATTACAGGCTAATATTCTTAATATTGTGTTGCAACAGAATTATTAAACATATTCTATGTTCGAATATCGTAAATGCCCATGAGGTAGAAAAGCTTCCATCTACAAATTGGCACAAATTTAGAAAGCTTGACTCATTTGAAACTGGGTGTGCCTTTTTCTCACGTTACTGTGAAATGACCTTTACATTGTTACCCATGGAGAGTGAAATGAGACGTCAGAACAACAGTAGCTTTGTTCAGTTAATTTGTTTATTCTGTGTCTCAGCCATAGTACATCAGGAACAGCTTGGTGGAGGTGTGCAGTTGCCTCTCACGCAAAACAATAGATGTCCAGCATTGCTGACAGTGCAAAGAGTGGGACCAAGCATGGCTTCACTCGAATGCTGCTGTCAGCGATGTCTTCAGCTGCGACCGTGATGACAGCATGGCAGCGCAGCTGACTATGACGGTGATCTTCCTCCAGTGAGTGGGCAACTCCCTCATGACTCAGGGCAGGCTGTCCTATCTTTTGGTTGAAGAGCGGACCCCGTTGTGCATTCCAGGATGTCGCTCTGAGTGTTACAGGCTCGTGATGTGGACTGTGATACTGAGATGAGAATCATTTAGTACACAAATGGCTGAGTAGATATACGCTCCTGACAATGTTCGTTTAGGGCTTAAGGCACATACTCTAAACACTTCCATGGAGGCAAGTGAGGAAAGGCTTCCATCCTTCCACTAGCATATTGCAGCGTCGGCTGCTGCTGTACTGCACCCAGCTTGCTCCACTTTACAATGCCAGTTGGTTGTATTTTGCTTTGCAATGCATAACACTGTCACCCACATGTGGCAGGATCTGTTGCAACTCACTTCACGCTGATGTATTTTTTGTCCGAACACAGTTGATACGCTACGATACCCTACAGACCATAGATGAATGGCAACAGGTAGATACAATAGTATGAGATTTCCAGAAAGAGTTTGATGCAAACTATTAATGAAGGTCTGAGCATATAGAATATGTTCCTTGATATATGTGAGTGGATTGAAAACTTAGTAAGTAATGGAACCCAGTATGTTGTCCTGGATGATGAGTGTTCATAAGAGATGAGGGTATCATCATTAGTGCCCCAGGGAAGTGTGATACAACTGCTTGTGGTATCTATGTATGTAAATGATGTGATGGGTAGGGTGAACAGCTATTTGCAGTGATTTAGTGTATGGGAAAGGATCATCGCTTAGTGACTCTAGGGATGTACAGAATGACTTGGACAGAATTTCCAGCAAATATTAGCTTGCTCTAAATGTATAAAATTCAAAATGCAGATGAACAGAAAAACAATTCCTTGATGTTAGAATACAGCATTAGTGGTGTGCTGCTAGACTGTCAGTTGATTAAATATCTAAGCATAATGTGGCAAAGTGATATGAAATGGAACTAGCGTGAAAGGTTGCTGTAGGAAAGGTGAGTGTTTGGCTTCAGTGTATTGGGAGAATTTTAAGAAAGTGTAACTCATTTGTAAAGGAGACCACATATGGAATATTGGTGCAACACATTCTTCAGTACTGCCTGAGTGCTTGGTAATACCACCAGATCAGATTAAGAAAAGACATCATAACAGTTCAGAGGCATACCACTAGGTTTATTACTAGTACGTTCGATCAACACAGATGTGTTACAGGGATGCTTCATGAACTCAAATGGGAATGTCTGGAGAGAAGATGGCATTGTTTCATGAAATGCTATTCAGAAAATTTAGATAATTGGCATTTGCAGCTGACTGCGGAATGATTCTACTGCTGCAAACATAAATTTCATGTAGGGACTGCAAAGACAAAAGATAATTTAGGGCTTGTACAGTGGCATATAGGCCATAGTTTTCCCCTTGATCCATTCATGAGAGGAACAGGAAAGGAAATGACTCATTGGTACAAGGTACTATCCAAAACGTTTTTGACAGTACATTCATTTTATGTTCATCCATCTTCAGAGATTTACATTGATTTATGCATCATTAACACTGTCTCTATACTTTCGACATTTTACAATGGCTGTCTTAAAGACTTCCATTACAAAATTTTGCTATGTCGTTAGTAAAGAAACAATAGTTGATGACACACAAATAAGTGTAAAATCAGAAGATAGGTTTCCAGGCATCTTAATCGTTATCATGTAAAAATTAACGCCTATAACAGCAATTGTTTGCGGGTAATTCATTATAAATTACCTTCAGTTTCAAGAGTTTCTGTGTTGTAATACATCCGAAGTGGACATGAATTATTTACTAATGTTAATACAAAAAAGAATTTAAAAAAAAAACAGAAAGGCAGTAGGCAATCCCAGTTAACAAACAGTTAGGAGTAATTTGCGAATTTCATCCATGGGCCAGATTCAAACCAATGGAGAGACTTGTAGGAGCTGACCATGTGAAAGACCAGTTTGGGTTCTGGAAGAATGTAGGAACACAGAAGGTAATAATGATGATGTGGCTTATCTCAGAATATAGGCTGAAGAAAGGCAAATTTACATTTATAGCATTTGTAGAATTAGATGATTCTTTTGATAATGCTGATGAGAAAATACTTATTGAAATTCTGCAGATAATAGGGATAAAATGCAGGGAGCAAAAGATTGTAGGTTTTAAAACAATGAGGCAGCTGTTATGAGTTGAAGGATTTGCAAAGGAAGCAGTAATTGCAGAGGGATGAGACACTGTTGTAGCCTATACCAATGATATGTGATCTGTGTCTTGGAAAGAGTTGCTAAGGGGAACATCAACAAATGTAAAACAAGAGTGCAGGAATGTAGTCATATTAAAACATCCAGTTCTATGGGAAATAGAGGAGGAATTAAAATTCTTAAAGTGGTGCATCAGTTTTGCTATTTGAGCAGCAAAATAACTGATGGCCAAAGTAAACGTAAATACCACTTATGGATTAGGCCTTAGGTGTGTCCAACTGACCATTTGCTGCTTACATTGTCATGGGATATGTGATTGGTGGTTATTGCCAATAGATGAATCCTGATATTTCTTCAGTCGAGCAACTCTCCATATGGCCTCATGAGGCTGAGTGGCCCCTGTTCCAGACCTTCCTGCCTCTGAAAAAAATCTGAGGTGGCACCAGGATTAGAACTGGGATCCTTCTGCACCAAGGACAGCAACAATAGCCAATCAGCTACAGAGGCTGTTGATGGGCAAAGAAGAGTAAATGGCATTAACAAGAAAAGCATTTCTGAACAAGGTAAATTTCATAACATTAGTCTTAGGAAGCCTTTCCTAAAGGTATATGTCTGAAGTCCAACTTGGTAGAAAAGTGAAACTTGTTTGATAAGGTTCACACAAAAAGAGGAGCTTTTTAAATGTGATGCTACAGGAAAATGCTGAAGATTAGATGCCTGCATCAGATAGGAGTCTCTGAAGTGAGTTCAGCAGAAAATAAATTTAACCCTTCGGTGGCACGGCTTTCATACTTCCATGAGTGGTTGCGTTGCAGCTTTTGCACCGCAATTACTTTTACATTTTTAACCTAAGGAAAAATAATCATCCCATCAGTAATAAATAGGTAAAATGCATCAATTTCTTTTTCTGTAATTTCAGCACTTGCTTTTGGACCTGGCAAACCTTTTAGAATGTTCTTGGCACTGGTTTTAGGAGAAGAAGGTAGCGGTTCACTTATCCAAATAGTTTCTTTATCTTTTCCTACATAAAATCGGTAATCCTCTGTGTGTTATCTCCCCTCTCCAATCAGGTGGTCATGTGTTTCCTCTGTTGATTTTCGGAGTCACTGCTGTGGTTTTCTTCTTCAATAAGTTCCTCTTCTGACTCAGATTCACATGAATCTGACAGTTATTGTAATTCGTCTTCTGACAATTCACGCAGTACTTTCTCATATTCTTCAGGACATACAAGTAGACGGTGCCTTTCAAATGCCTTCATTTTCTCCATTTCCACGCTTTTATGAGACCTAATGAAACACATGTTTTTGTGAAAGTAATATATTGTAGCAAATCAATATCCAAGAGTGTAAAAAGTAATGAAAATGGCATATGGGAACTTTGATTTGATTCAAATATTCATTATATACTAATATAAAAGAAAGATTGCCTTGAGGCAAAAGAAAAACACAAGTATAGAAAATACTTACATCACAAGGCACATAGCGGCAAAAACACTGCAAACGCAACACTCGCGTTTCAAACAACAATAGCGACCAAACTGCTGAAAGCATGAATAGCGCAAATATAGTAAGTGGTAACATCCGTTGAGAACAACAAATACGTATCTGGACGTGGACGCAACTATAACACTATCTGTGATACTAACAGAAAACTAAATCTTGCGGCTATCTGCCGCAGGCGTGCCCACCGAAGGGTTAAGGTACAATTTGACTAAAAGAAGATAATGGTTGATAAGCAACATCCTGAGGTGTCAAGAAATTGCCAGTTTGATGGGGGGAGGTGGATATGTTAATATTGTAGAGGGACTACAAGATTTGACTACATTTATCAAATTGGAATGGATGTAGGTTGCAGTAGTTACGCAAGATGAACGAGGTACACAGTCGATGGACTGAAGACCACAACAGAACCATGACAAGGGAGTCTGCTTCTTTGATATACACATTAGTCTCACTATGTCATAAATTTGTTGTGATTTATCAATGAAATGTACCCATCTTGTGAAGTCTAAAACTTTGTTATTCATGTGCAAAATAGGTGAAACTAAAATTTGTTTGTGTGTAATATAGGACATCCCTGTTGCACAAATGTTGCAAGTTTACCATTTACCTTCCTTAACCCTTTGGCTGCTGCAGCCGTGCATCCATGTAGCAGGGTGGAACGCGCCGTTGAGACTGCCTAATCCTGGTACCTGTGCTAATGGCTTTCCCCACGGACCGTTGCCTGGAGCTGAGCTCGCCTCTTGGCCAAGCACGCCCTGTGCTGAATATTTCTCGAGCGAGGGCATCCGCGGCTGTCTCGCCTTCAGAGTGTGATCACTGACACACAAAGTATTCGATACTTTTTCCGTGACTGTGAATCAGCAGATGAATTACTGGACACACATGATGTGCATTGAAACTGCTTCATCTACATCTACATTTATACTCCGCAAGCCACCCAACGGTGTGTGGCAGAGGGCACTTTACGTGCCACTGTCATTACCTACCTTTCCTGTTCCAGTCGCGTGTGGTTCGCGGGAAGAACGACTGTCTGAAAGCCTCCGTGCGCGCTCTAATCTCTCTAATTTTACATTCGTGATCTCCTCTGGAGGTATAAGTAGGGGGAAGCAATATATTCGATACCTCATCCAGAAACGCACCCTCTCGAAACCTGGTGAGCAAGCTACACCACGATGCAGAGCGCCTCTCTTGCAGAATCTGCCACTTGAGTTTGTTAAACATCTCCTAACGCTTTCACGGTTACCAAATAACCCTGTGACGAAACGCGCCGCTCTTCTTTGGATCTTCTCTATCTCCTCCATCAACCCGATCTGGTACGGATCCCACACTGATGAGCAATATTCAAGTATAGGTCGAACGAGTGTTTTGTAAGCCACCTCCTTTGTTGATGGACTACATTTTCTAAGGACTCTCCCAATGAATCTCAACCTGGCACCAGCCTGACCAACAATTTTATATGATCATTCCACTTCAAATTGTTCCACACGCATACTCCCAGATATTTTACAGAAGTAACTGCTACCAGTGTTTGTTCCGCTATCATATAATCATACAATAAAGGATACTTCTTTCTATGTATTCGCAATACATTACATTTGTCTATGTTAAGGGTCAGTTGCCACTCCCTGCACCAAGTGTCTATCTGCTGCAGATATTCCTGCATTTCGCTACAATTTTCTAATGCTGCAACTTCTCTGTATACTACAGCATCATCCGCGAAAAGCCGCATGGAACTTCCGACACAATCTACTAGGTCATTTATATATATTGTGAAAAGCAATGGTCCCATAACACTCCCCTGTGGCACGCCAGAAGTTACTTTAACGTCTGTAGACGTCTCTCCATTGATAACAACACGCTGTGTTCTGTTTGCTAAAAACTCTTCAATCCAGCCACACAGCTGCTCTGATATTCCGTAGGCTCTTACTTTGTTTATCAGGCGACAGTGCGGAACTGTATCGAACGCCTTCCGGAAGTCAATAAAAGTAGCATCTACCTGGGAGCCTATATCTAATATTTTCTGGGTCTCATGAACAAATAAAGCGAGTTGGGTCTCACACGGTTGCTGTTTCCGGAATCCATGTTGATTCCTACAGAGTAGATTCTGGGTTTCCAGAAATGACATGATACGCGAGCAAAAATCATGTTCTGAAATTCTACAACAGATTGATGTGAGAGATATAGGCCTATAGTTTTGCGCATCTGCTCGACGACCCTTCTTGAAAACTGGAACTACCTCGTCAGGACCAGTGGACTTTCCTCTGTTGAGTGATTTCAGTTGCTTTTCTATTCCTTGGACACTTATTTCGATGTCAGCCATTTTTTCGTTTGTGCGAGGATTTAGAGAAGGAACTGCAGTGCGGTCTTCCTCTGTGAAACAGCTTTGGAAAAAGGTGTTTAGTATTTCAGCTTTACGCGTGTCATCCTCTGTTTCAATGCCATCATCATCCCGGAGTGTCTGGATATGCTGTTTCAAGCCACTTACTGATTTAATGTAAGACCAGAACTTCCTAGGATTTTCTGTCAAGTCGGTACATAGAATTTTACTTTCGAATTCACTGAACGCTTCCTTCATGCATAGCCCTCCTTACGCTAACTTTGACATCGTTTAGCTTCTGTTTGTCTGAGAGGTTTTGGCTGCGTTTAAACTTGGAGTGAAGCTCTCTTTGCTTTCACAGTAGTTTCCTAACTTTGTTGTTGTACCACAATGGGTTTTTCCCGTCCCTCACAGTTTTACTCGGCACGTACCTGTCTGAAACGCATTTTACGATTGCCTTGAACTTTTTCCATAAACACTCAACATTGTCAGTGTCGGAACAGAAATTTTCGTTTTGATCTGTTAGGTAGTCAGTTAAACCATCCTCCCTTTTTTTATATTCCTATTAACTTCCATATTCAGGGATGCTGCAACGTCCTCATGATCACTGATTTCCTGTTCTGCACATACAGAGTCGAAAAGTTCGGGTCTGTTTGTTATCAGTAGGTCCAAGATGTTATCTTCACGAGTCAGTTCTCTGTTTAATTGCTCGAGGTAATTTTCAGATAGTGCACTCAGTATAATGTCACTCGATGCTCTGTCCCTACCACCCGTCCTAAACATCTGAGTGTCCCAGTCTATATCTGGTAAATTGAAATGTCCACCCAAGACTATAACATGCTGAGAAAATTTATGTGAAATGTATTCCAAATTTTCTCTCAGTTGTTCTGCGACTAATGCTGCTGAGTCGGGAGGTCGGTAAAAGGAGCCAATTATTAACCGAGCTCGGTTGTTGAGTGTAACCTCCACCCATAATAATTCACAGGAACTATCCACTTCTACTTCACTACAGGATAAACTACTACTAACAGCGACGAACTCTCCACCACCGGTTGCATGCAATCTATCCTTTCTAAACACCGTCTCTACCTTTGTAAAAATTTCGGCAGAATTTATCTCTGGCTTGAGCCAGCTTTCTGTACCTATAACAATTTCAGCTTCGGTGCTTTCTATCAGTGCTTGAAGTTCCAGTACTTTACCAACACAGCTTCAACAGTTTACAATTACAATACCGATTGCTGCTTGGTCCCCGCATGTCCTGACTTTGCCCCGCACCTGTTGAGGCTGTTGCCCTTTCTGTACTTGCCCAAGGCCATCTAACCTAAAAAACCGCCCAGTCCACGCCACACAACCCCTGCTACCCGTGTAGCCGCTTGCTGCGTGTAGTGGACTCCTGACCTATCCAGCGGAACCCGAAACCCCACCACCCTATGGCGTAAGTCGAGGAATCTGCAGCCCACACGGTCGCAGACCTTCTCAGCCTCTGATTCAGAGCCTCCACTTGGCTCTGTACCAAAGGTCCGCAGTCAGTCCTGTCGACGATGCTGCAGATGGTGAGCTCTGCTTTCATCCCGCTAGCGAGACTGGCAGTCTTCACCAAATCAGATAGCCGCCGGAAGCCAGAGAGGATTTCCTCCGATCCATAGCAACACACATCATTGGTGCCGACATGAGTGACCACCTGCAGATGGGTGCACCCCGTACCCTTCATGGCATCCGGAAAGACCCTATCCACATCTGGAATGACTCCCCCCCCCCATATGCACACGGAGTGCACATTGGTTTTCTTCCCCTCTCTTGCTGCCATATCCCTAACGGGCCCCATTACGCGCCTGACGTTGGAGCTCCCAACTACCAGTAAGCCCACCCTCCGCGACTGCCCGGATCTTGCAGACTAAGGGGTAACCTCGGGAACAGGACAAGCAGCCATGTCAGGCTGAAGATCAGTATCAGCCTGAGACATAGCCTGAAACCGGTTCGTCAGACAAACTGGAGAGGCCTTCCGTTCAGCCCTCTGGAATATCTTTCGCTCCCTGCCACACCTTGAGACTACCTCCCACTCTACCACAGGTGAGGGATCAGCCTCAATGCGGGCAGTATCCCGGGCAACCACAGTTGTAGTCCAATCGGGGGATGCGTGGGACGAGCTGGCCATCCCCGACAAACCCCCATCCGGACCCCCACAGTGATGCCCATTGGCAACAGCCTCAAGCTGTGTGACCGAAGCCAACACTGCCTGAAGCTGGGAGCGAAGGGATGCCAACTCAGCCTGCACGCGAACACAGCAGTTGCAGTCCCTATCCATGCTAAAAACTGTTGTGCAAAGAACGTCTGAACTAATCTACAGAGAGCGCAAACAAATCGACACAAAATTTAAATGGTTATTAAAATACAAGATTGCCTAGTAAATGCAGTAATGCTGCTACTTGCGCACTGCTGACACACTGCTCGGCGGCGGAAGGAGACTACGCGATTTTACACTATTCAGGTACTAAAACGCGATGCTACAACTCTCAAATACTATAATACGCCCGAAATTTATGAATTAAACAATGCAAATACCAAAAACACGCAAAGAAATTAAGAATTAAACTATGTAACAAATGAGTGAGCTAGGAGTATACGACTTGCTGCTGCAGCTGCTTATCCAATGGCGACAGGGAGCACACTGACTGTGACCAACCGACACTGGCGGTCCAAAACGAAAACAGAAGACAAACGACTACGCGAATGTACACTATTCAGGTACTAAAACGCGATGCTTATGTTGCTAAGAATCACTATAATAAACTATATGTAGAATTAATTATTGTTAGCTTTGCCGTCTTAAGCTTACTGAAATTAATAAAAAGGAATTTCACGCGAGACGCGTTTCACTTTTATTTTTAGCATCTTCTGTGTTTACTGGTTTTCCTGCTTCATGTTTACATCCTTTGCGCACCATTGCTTTTCCTCTCTTCATTAGCGGAGGTTGACATGAAGCAGGAAAACCAGTGAACACAGCAGATGCTTTGTAAATAAAAGCGAAACGTGTCTAGTGTGAAATTCTTCTTCATTAATTCCAGTATGATTAAGACAGCAAATCTAACAATACTTAATTGTTAAAGCTGCTGCGGAAGACGGCCATCCAAACAAACGTGTTGTCTGTTTAAATCAACAATGTAGCACAATGCTTGTTTTAATTTTATGCTTAACGTATGTCATAGATTTAATGGCATCTGAGAAATGCAGTTTGTGTTTTTGAGAGCGCAGTAACACTACTGAAAAATGCCTTTAAAGTCAGAAATAATAAGTGTTGGAGTCCCTTTTACAGCTTCTGAATATATTTTCCATCCTTTTTTTTGATCCAGGCTTTGGACGGGCGCTGGAGAAGTTAAAAATATATTTTTTTGTTTTTATTTTATTTTGTATACAATTTTTGTATTTTTTATATTTATTTCCTTTTTGTTGTCCTTTACTTTTAGAAAGTTATTAATGTCGCTTCTTCTCTTCTGAGTGATTATACACGGTTAATATTTTTGGTTAGTGTGATAGGCCTCAAAACATGGCACTACACGTAGTGGTATGTTGCATGCTCTACATTTGTATCTCGTTTCTCGGCGCACTTTCTGCTTCGAGCATACTGTGGATCGACGCATTGGGGTAAGTTTCTTCGAGCTTTCCATCTCAGTGACCTTTGGAAAATGCCTCCAAGTAAATGTTAGAGGATTCTCGTCTTCAGAGCGCCTTCCTCTGCCAGCTTTCCTCCATTCTTTTGTGTAAGTTTCAACAAGCTCTCTTACCAGACACAAATGAAGGTCCGCTAGTTGCAGTTTTCGTCCTGTTACTACTCTGTGCAGAGCATGGGCATTTAAAATACACAGATCCAGTACGTGGAAAAAGAACTTTTTGTTCCACTTGATAGTTTTTCGTATTGATTGAACTGAACTCAGCGGCATGTCACAGGGGTCAACAGCACGCATACTCTTGTTGTAATCTGCAACACATTGTGGTTTCGTTAATCCTTCACCTATCTTTGTGTATGTCTTTTTCATCTCCACCATTTCTGCACTGTTACAGGTGGTCAGCATCCACACTTCTCTTTTGTCACATCATTTCATGGCAAGGATTGTGTCAGTGGATATAAAATGTATTTCTGCTCGTTTTAGTTTGTTTTCTAATTTTGGCATATTGCGTCAGTTTTTGCGAACAGTACCACATGCGTTTGTTCCATGGTTATGAAGCCAAAGGAACAGGTCTGGGCTTCAATACCAATTATCGATGTAGATCGTATGTCCCGTTCCTAAAAATGGTTTCATCAATGTTGCTATTATGTCACCACTTTTCCCCAGATTGTGAAAGTCAATTGCATTATTTGTGCCCGTGTAAACAATGAAATCCAGGATATAACCCGTCCGGCAGTCGCATAGCACAGATGTTTTTATTCCAAACCTATTTCTTTTGGAGGGAATGTACTGTTTGAACAATAATCGCCTTTTGAACAGCAAGAGGCTTTCGTCAATGTAGAGCTTTTGATATGGATAAAATGTGCTGCGAAATTTTGAGCGAATTTTATCAACAATATACCTCAGTTTAAATAACCTGTCTCCTTCACTGCTGACAGAGTTAAAATTAACAGGAAACTGTCCCTGGGCGTAATTCCGCCGAAAACAGGAGTGTTCAAGAGTATGTCTGTGGACCAATATAACTGATTTTCAGCTTTTTCGCACGAGCCATTAGCATACAAACAGCGACGAAGGAATACAGTTTCTCTAAACCCGTTTCTTTCCATCTGGACAAACGAGAATGCTCTTATTTTGGCGTATTTTCTTTCGTATACAAAAAAATCTGTTGGTTTCATCTGCTACAATTTTCATCAATCCTTCCGTTAAAAATACTAGGAAATATGATAAAACACTTGGATCTGGCCCTAAACCACTGTTGTGTCCAAAAGCTGAAGCATCGAACGCATGCATAGATGGACGAAAATCACTTTTCTTTCAGTCAAATGTGTCGCTAAGGCGAGGTCTTTTCAATGGCACTTCACTATTACTCTCAGACTGATAAGATTCTGAATGATATCCCTCCCTTGTTGACAGATGCGTTTTTCCTGCTGAAGTACACGGCACAGGACTGTTACTTCGAGATTCAGTCGAAGAATAATCACTACCATCACTGTCGAAAATTTCATTCTCACTGTCTCTTCTAGCGAGACTTTCTATGATTTCTTCGGCTGTACAACCATGACAGCGTGCCATTTTCTTCTCAGAACGGTAACGGTGTCAACAGTCAGTAAATGCGCAGACGAAAACTGCAACACAAGAACACAGCAGCAAACGCTCACGAGACTTCAACCGTGCCGGCAGAACGCTGAAGAGCTACTAGGCGCTCGGCACGAATATACGGCTGGGCGCGTTAACGCGGCCAGAGGCCACGGCGGAAGAAGCGGCAGCCCATCTCAGCACGTCAGGAGCACACAGGTGCCACTAAAGCTGTCGGCACATAGGCCGTGCTGTCGAACGTTAACGTTGAACGTGCCCGGGTCAACGTGCTGCTGAACGCTCAGGAACGATGCGACTTGTGCATACGGTGCGTGGGCCCCAACGTGGTATACGCGATCGCAACGCACTCCAGCGGCAGTTGAGGGATGTTTCTAGTTCGTAAATCGCACTGATTACTCAACGAGTGCGCGTAAAATTCCGACGTTAGCTCTATTAAAACGCACATTTCCTCCATCGTCCACGAAAAGGAAAGTACCATGCCCAATCAATAAGGACACAGGTTTATAAAAGTTCCATTACAAACAGTGCGGTAGATTTGGAATACTTCTCCACATAAGATAATTATTTCATCATTCTCACATTTTAGTAAAACCCCAAGGTCAGTCTTAGTTGATCACTCTTCCTAACCAGTAGCAGAATCTTTGCAACATATGAATTACGAAGCATAAAAGAAAAAGGAGCAAAATATCTTTATACAAGTAGCGCAAGCTGTCCTGCAGATTAAGCCAATCGAACAAAGTCACCTCTCAAAAACAGGTGAACTTTTATTTACGTAACATCAAATATTATAGCATATACTTATATTAAACTAATAATAAAGTATCAGAACCTAATAAAAACGCGAATGTTAGGAGAAAAAATTGGGAGTTTTAAGACGCGATCCACCGCCCCAACAAAAAATCATTGCTGGATAGACACGCTATTCATTACGCTAAACAAACAACACGCTCTTTGTACTTACTCATATTATATTACTATTGCTAAAAACGTTAATCGTAGATAATTATGTTACTAATTGAAATTTAATTATAACAAATTGTACCAAGAACAGTGCGTTTTGGGTGCATCTTGAATGTGTCGCTGCCTTCAAATAGCCAACTCTCATAATACGCAAGTTACAATAATTCTTTTGCCACGAATATGATGTTCCTCGTTATTTTATTGGAACGAATTGATGTGTTGGCAAATGTGCCAACACCTTGTAGATAGAGGAGGCCGAAATGCACGCTATCTAACGCAGACGGGCGTGAATTCTGGAACAGGATAAGTAGTGAATGGTAGCAAGAAAAGTACGTTGCTTTGGGAATACTTAACTTTTATATAGTCCTTTGGTTTACAACGTTCTTGATGAGACATTTCATACGATAACTGTCAAACTATGTAAGGCTAATGGTGCCTTGCTAGGTCGTAGCCATGGACTTAGCTGAAGGCTATTCTAACTGTCTCTCGGCAAATGAGAGAAAGGCTTCGTCAGTGTAGTCGCTAGCAAAGTCGTCGTACAACTGGGGCGAGTGCTATCCCGTATCTCGAGACCTGCCTTGTGGTGGCGCTCGGTCTGCGATCACACAGTGGCGACACGCGGGTCCGACATGTACTAAATGGACCGCGGCCGATTTAAGCTACCACCTAGCAAGTGTGGTGTCTGGCAGTGACACCACATTCCTCCCCCGCAAATCGGCGAACGGTCGTGTGATAAGGCTTCCGCCCGCCGTGGGGAGGACCCCATGTTGACGTATGCGATGAGGTGGGGAGCCTAACAACAGGCGAGGCTGTGCCACCCGCACCCGGCCATTCGGTCCAAGGGGAGCTAGGAAACGCCTGAAAACCTAGTCCAGGGTGCATGTCAACATGCGGTGTATGCGCCCGTACAGAGCCAGGAGGGGCCAAAGGGTCGACCTCCATTGCGTCGGGGTACCCGACGTGCGATGACATCATGTGGTCCGGAGCGGGCAAGAGTTCCATGGCGGAGGACAGCTGGTCACGGGAAGCGATCGGCGGCACGTGACCCAGGGAGGCGCTTGGCGGGTGCAGCGAAGCGTCGAATGCGGGCGGCGCCGGCGGGAGAACAGGCGGCGGCTGTGGCGGCGCGTCGCCATGGGGCTAAATGGAAGGCATCGTTGGTAACACCTGGGGATGAGGCGAGCCAGTAGATGGGTCCCTAGGGCGCTGACCGGACGGCACCGTCGCTGAAAGCAGACGGGGAGCGGCAGAACCCATGCGACGACAGAGGCGCAGCTGATTGAGATGCCGACGCACCTCACCAGAGGCCCCCAAAACCAAATACATCGCGCGGCCGAGGCAGCGAAGAATGCGCCCTGCGAGCCAACGCCGTGAACCTCGATAGTTGCGATAAAATACAACGTCGCCTGGAGCAAAAGCAGGATTCTGCCGCTGCACAGGAACCTGATGCGGCGGATGCAGCAAAGACATCAAGGTTCGATGAGGACGACCGTGGAACAACTCAGCCGGCGAGCGACCATCTCGGGGCTGAGAGCGATACGAAGACAAAAAGAGCAACTACGCGTCCTCCCGAGAATGCGACTCTTTCAACTTCAACATCTGTGACTTGAAAGTCCAGACCAATCGTTCAGCGGCACCGTTTGACTGAGGCGAAAACGGCGCGGATGTCAGATGTTGAATACCATTGGCCTGGCAGAATGACTGAAATTCTGCGGACATGAATTGTGGGCCATTGCCGGAAACAATAGTCTGCGGAAGACCTTCAATGCAAAAGATAGCAGACAATGCTTGGATGGTGGCAGAGGACGTCGTGGAAGACATCCGGACAACAAAAGGAAAATTACTGAAGGCATCTACCAGAACCAACCATCGAGCATTCCAGAATGGACCAGCAAAATCTAGATGCAAGCGTTGCCAAGGGGAAGTGGCTTTTGGCCATGCAAAGACTTTCTGCGGCGGTGCGGATTGTTGGTTGGCACACGCCATGCAAGAAGAACACATAGTCGTAATCGCAGCATCGATTCCGAACCAAGTACAGTGCTGACGAGCAAGTTGTTTCGTTCGCACTATACCCCAATGTCCTTGGTGAAGAAGCCGTAAAACAGAGGACTGTAACGAACGTGGGACCACGACTCTGGACTGATCATTATCAGAACGCAACAACAAAACACCACGTTGAACAAAAAGTCTCTCCTTGTGAGCAAAAAATCGGCGAACCAACGGATCATCGATCCGAGACTTTGACAAAGGCCATTGCGTAGCAACAAAACGCAAAACGGTAGCAAGGACAGGGTCAGCAGCTGTGGCTGTAGCTACTCGACGAAAATCAATCGGAAACGATTCGACCACTTCATCGGTTTCCGAATCAATGAACATGCAAGCAAGTTCGGAAGAATCGAATGCTTTATCCTCAGCAACAGGCAAACGGGACAACGCATCGGCGTTTCCGTGCTTAGCAGTGGACCGATACAAGATATCGTAGCGGTACTGCGAGAGGAAAATAGACCAGCGAATGAATTTCTGCACTGTACGCGAAGGTACAGGCTTGTGCGGATGAAAAAGCGATGTCAAAGGCTTGTGGTCTGTGATGATGGTAAAGCGACGACCATACACGAAATCAAGGAACTTAGTAACACCAAACACGAGAGCCAAAGCTTCTTTCTCTATCTGTGAATAATTTCTTTGCGCAGATGAGAGCAATTTGGACGCAAAGGCAATAGGGCGATCATGCGAGCCAACTTTGTGCGCAAGCACAGCACCGATCCCGAAATCCGATGCATCTACCATCAACAAAAGGGGTTTCTGGGGATCGAATGGCGTAAGGTAAGCATTAGAAAGCAACGCCGATTTCAACTGGCGAAAGGCGCGTTCGCATTCCGTCGTCCAGACGAACGGAACACCCTTACGGCGTAAGCTATGAAGCGGAGCTGAAATAGAAGAGGCATTGCGCAGAAAGCGATGATAATAGTTAATTTTACCCAATACACTCTGTAGCTGTTTCATATCCTGTGGCGAAGGCAAATCTTGTATGGCACGGAGGTGCTCTGGACTCGGATGTATGCCTTGGGCATTGATGACATGGCCCAGGTACGGTAAGTCACGAGCAAAAAACACACATTTGTCCTTCCGCAAGCGAAGACCATGTTGGCGCAAAACCTGAAATAATGTTCGTAGGTGTGTTAAATGCTCGTCTGCCGTCTTTCCGGAGATCACAATATCGTCCAGATGGTTCGCAGCAGTAGGGACCGATGCACAGATAGTTTGTAAATATTGCTGAAACAATGCAGGGGCAGATGCACATTAGAATGGCAGTCTTTTGAATCGGTACAAACCCAGATGCATGTTAACCACCAAGACGCGCTGGGATTCTGCGTCCACTGGGATTTGCAATTACGCATCTGCTAGGTCCAACTTGGAAAAGTATTGACCCGGGCACAGTTTATCAAAAAGATCTTCCGGGCAGGGTAAGGGAAAAGTTGCAATCACGAGTTGTGGATTCACTGTTGCCTTGAAGTCCACACAAAGTCTCAGTTTTCCGGAAGGTTTTGGCAAAATTACTAAGGGTGAGGCCCAGAGAGAAGCTTGCACACGTTCAATTACACCTTGTGATTCTAAATCGTTTAATGTTCTTGCGACCTCATCACGCAATGCGTGAGGAACATTGCGCGCTCGGAAAACTTTCGGTTGCGCGTTGACTTTCAGTTCCAAATGTGCTGCATAGTTTTTAGCGCAACCTAAGCCCGGTGCAAAAATGTCTGCAAATTCTTCACATAGCCGAGAAACACTGTCTGAAGGCACAGTCTGGTTCACTGATAGGACCTGATTTACTACAGACAAGTTAAACAATTGAAATAAATCTAAACCAAACAAGTTCACTGCAGTCAAAGAACGTAAAATGACACAAGTTTTGTTTGGCCCTTCTATGTTGCAAGAAGAGTGCACTGTCCTAACACAGGGATCTGCTGTCCTGAATAACTTTTTAACTGAACATTTGCGGCACGCAACGGAGGTTTGCCCAGTTGTTTGTACGTGTCGTGATTGAGCAATGAAACTGCAGCTCCGGTATCGAGCTGGAATGGTATGACCTTGCCATTAAAGTCCAAATCTACAAAAAGTTTATTGTCCTGCGGACGACAAGAGCGACTGTCTCGTGCAATTTGAACTGATACAGGTACAGCAGCACTTGCTAATTGACGTGATTTCCGGCGACGTCGACGCACACTTTTTGTGGGACGAACACAGTCACTGTTAGAGAAAGTGGCACTGGACGAAGCGGAATTAACTACATGAATGTCCATGGGGGAAGGTCCACGAGCCTGAGTGTCCTTGGTTCGATTCCGGCGCGAAGCAAAAGGCCTGGAATGATTATGATTGTGTGATCGGAGCTTTTTCTGGCAAACACTTTGAACATGTCCTTTCTTATTACAGTAAAAACAAATAGCTTGGCGTGACGGGCAATTGTCACGCGAATGTCTAGTTGCACACCGCGGGCATGATTTCACTGCATTTGTGTGCTGGCGCGGCACACCTGGTGTAGAGCGTGGCGGCAGCTGCGCGGACGCGCGCGAGGGCAGTTTACCGGGCCGCGCAGCGCGCCCGGCGTGCCGGTTAATGTTACACACTGCTGGCGAAGTTTCAAAAGATTCCTGAGCACAGTCAAGTGTGTCTTGTCTATCCAATATGTCTATCACTTGTTGAAGGGAGGGATTAACTAGTTTCAAAATTTGCTCCCGTATACGAACATCAGAAACGTTCTGTGCAATTGCATCACATACCATTGTATCTGAATAAGGAAGGCCACAGTCACATTCAAACGCACAATCCCATCCTCGTCGCCAATGATGTGTTGGCAAATGTGCCAACACCTTGTAGATAGAGGAGGCCGAAATGCACGCTATCTAACGCAGACGGGCGTGAATTCTGGAACAGGATAAGTAGTGAATGGTAGCAAGAAAAGTATGTTGCTTTGGGAATACTTAACTTTTATCTAGTCCTTTGGTTTACAACGTTCTTGATGAGACATTTCATACGATAACTATCAAACTATGTAAGGCTAATGGTGCCTTGCTAGGTCGTAGCCATGGACTTAGCTGAAGGCTATTCTAACTGTCTCTCGGCAAATGAGAGAAAGGCTTCGTCAGTGTAGTCGCTAGCAAAGTCGTTGTACAACTGGGGCAAATGCTATCCCGTATCTCGAGACCTGCCTTGTGGTGGCGCTCGGTCTGCGATCACACAGTGGCGACACGCGGGTCCGACATGTACTAAATGGACCGCGGCCGATTTAAGCTACCACCTAGCAAGTGTGGTGTCTGGCGGTGACACCACACGAATCACACAACTAACGGCAGGTTTTCCAGTGATTCTCAATTTGCTGGTGCTCAGAAACAGCATATATACATATAGGCTTGAAATGAATGCCAATA
This sequence comes from Schistocerca serialis cubense, assembly GCF_023864345.2. Taxonomy (NCBI): domain Eukaryota; kingdom Metazoa; phylum Arthropoda; class Insecta; order Orthoptera; family Acrididae; genus Schistocerca; species Schistocerca serialis. Next base: position 891,107,598 of record NC_064640.1, read on the forward strand.
TGGCGCCTCACAACTCTGTACTGCTTTGTGCAGGTGACGTAGGTGGCATTGTGCTATCTCATTAGTCAACGCTCGGACGCACGCTCAGAATATCTGACATGCCAGATATTGCTCTGCACGTTCGAATAGACTCCGGAACGTGCTATTCCACACTATGACGTCAGAAACTCGTCACGTTCAACGTTCGGATGCACGGTCCGTATACCGACGGCTTAAGGCGGCGCTCATAAACACGTTCAGAGTACCAGTTAGAAGGACTGATGGCGGGCGTAAATACGTTCAGAGCCCACAGGGACAGGTAGAAAGGCGCGCGTTAACACATCCAGAGTAGTTAAAGGGTTAATTGAATGTTTGTAGGTGGGTGTCAGTGCTTAGTAGGTCCCCTTATAACTGGCTGGGTCAGTTATTTCAAAGGCAATAGGAAGGCAAAGACATAGCACCTTGAACAGGACCATGCCTACTAAACCACTGACTACTACTTTACTTGATTGGTGACTACTTTACTTTACTTATAGGGGGTAAGTGGATATTTTTTGTGAACTCTCCTGTGTCTCTGTGGGTAATTCCCTAATGGTGGTCGGCGCAGTTTTGCCACATACCTTGCACACCTGTTAAATCATTTGTTTCTTCATTTTTATTAATGGACAAAAATAAAGTGGAATATAATGTACTAAAGACTAGATGAAAATTTGATTTCCACATAATTACTAATTGTTTTCTGTGTGAAATATTTTAAAACATTGCACTGGGCAGAAGGCACTTCACATTCTGCACATCAGCTGGATGTCTCACTTCAAAGAGAGAGAACGTGAAGAGCTGCACATCCTGTGATGATGCATTTAAAGGAAGTAAGAAGCAAGATTAGCTTTGTGCAAAAACCAAGTGTTGTCATGGATCACAACAAGAACCAGAAAACACCCAATTCCTTAAAAAATCTAACTCCCAGGCACAGAACAGCTTCAAACATCTGATTACTTTTACAAATGAGTTAATGTGTTAAATTTTTCCTATTAACATGCAAGTGAGGAAAAGTTTGAAATTATGCTTAAAGTTAGATGGAAGTTGCTAAGTAGTCTCATTATAAAATACTAGATGAATATGGTCTTGGAAATTTGCACTCCATTTTAAGCAAAAGCTAGTTTCTCATCCATCAAAATGCACATGGAGTCATATCTCTTGAACTATGTGTTATACAATGATGAAATTAGACATGTACATTCAGTGATGTATTTGGACACTGTCTGCAAACACTGTGTTTGGAACAGTTGGTAGTAATGAAATAATAAATTACAACACATGCTGAAATTTTACAGTGTGAACGGTGGAAGTGTAGTAAGTGATAAACTGTTTTTCTTCCATCATTTTGTGGAGGATGTTGCGAGAAAAGTTTCAAAAGGTTTAAATTGTATGTTAAGTTTTTTGGAAGTCTCAAAATGCTTTCATTCCCCAAGAGTGGATGAATATAGTCCAGGTGTGTTGTCCACGCCATCAGTTACGGACCTCAGAAAAAAACCACACACACACACACACACACACACACACACACACACACACACACACACACACACACACACACACACATTCACTTAGTTTCTAACTGTAATACTTGTCTTATTGTGTTAAATTTTTAATTTTTGATTATACATCGTAATTAGTAGATTATGGCAGCATTTTAAATTTGATCAATATCTGAGTCAAGTATTAAAACTCAATTTTTGTAGCTCCTGGAAGCCATTAGATAGGCGACCTGCTGCTGGTTGTGGGTTCTGGAATAGTGGTTTAATGACATATGAGTAGATATGGGAGTGGGGTGGGGAGGGGTTAGTAGGAGTGACTCTCGGCTGCAAAGCTACCGAATGACCACAAGCAGACTGTAAAAATGTTATAAATAATTTTTCTTCGTTTATTGGATTTTGTATGCTTCAGTGCCTGTGTTCTGTATGTAGAAAAAAGAATTAGAATTTGTGATTCATCGTGCGGCAGAGTTGGTTGCATCCTCTCTACAACAAGGGTTATCTGGTGGATGTCCATCTCTGACACCAAAATTCGTTTTCCTATAGCCAGGCAATTTCGAGAATTTTTTTCAAACACAAACAGGAAAGAACTAACAAGGAAACATGTCCAGTTTCGTCTACATCTGCTTGCTTCTGTACGCAGATACCTACACTATGTGATCAAAAGTATCCAGACACCCCCAAAAACGTACATTTTTCATACTAGGTGCATTGTGCTGGCACCTACTGCCAGGTACTACATATCAGCGACCTCAGCAGTTATTAGACATCGTGAGAGAGCAGATTGGGGAACTATGCGGAACTCATGGACACCGAACGTGGTCAGGTGATTGGGTGTCACTTGTGTCATACATCTATATGTTAGATTTCCACACTCCTAAACATCCATAGGTCCACTGTTTCCAACGTGATAGTGAAATGGAAACATGAAGGGATATGTACTGCACAAAAGCGTACAGGCCGACCTCGTCTGTTGACTGACAGAGACCACCGACAGTTGAAGAGGGTTGTAATGTCTAATAGGCAGACATCTATCCAGACCATCACCCAAGAATTCAAAACTGCATCAGGATTCACTGCAAGTACTGTGACAGTAAGGTGGGAGATGAGAAAATTTGGAATTCATGATCCGAGCGGATGCTCATAAGTCACACGTCACACCAGTAAATGCCAAACGACCCCTTGCGTGGTGTAAGGAGTGTAAACATTAGAGGATTGAACAGTCGAAAAACATTGTGTGGAATGACGAATCGCGGTACACGATGTGGCGATCCAATGGCAGGGTGTTGGTAAGGCTAATACCCAGTGAATGTCTTCTGCGAGCGTTTGTAATGCGAAGAGTAAAATTCGGAGGTGTTGGTTGTATGGTGTGGTCATGTTTTTCATAGAGGTTCCTTGCACTACTTGTTGTGTCATGTGGCACTATAACAGCGCAAGCCTACATTGATGTTTTAAGCACCTTCTTGCTTCCCACTACTGAAGAGCGATTCGGGGATGGCATTGCATCTTTCAGCACAGTTGAGTACCTGTTTATAATGCACAGCCTTTGGTGAAGTGGTTACAAGACAATAACACCCCTGTAATGGACTGGCCTGCACAGAGTCCTGACCTGAATCCTATAGAACACCTTTGGATGTTTTGGGATTCTGACTTCGTGCCAGGCTTCACCGACCGCCGTCGATACCTCTCCTCAGTGCAGCACTCCTTGAAGGACGGGCTGCCAATCCCCAAGAAACCTTCCAGCACCTGATTGAGCGTATGCCTGCGAGATTGGAAGCTGTCATCAAGGCTAAGGGGTGGACCAACACCATACTGAATGCCAGCATTAACTATGGAGGGTGCCACGAACTTGTAAGTCATTTTCAGCCAGGTGTCCAGATACAAATCACATAGTGTATGTATTGTTAATGGTCGAACTAATGTTTATTACCATTTTAGCCTTATCACTTTTACAGTTCTGAATTTCCTGACTACAACACATTCTTTGCTCGTAACTGTCTTTGCCCTTCATCAGGTTCATAGGTGTGAGATGCATGTGGCGTTTCCATTGCATTAATGAGTCCTTGGTGATCCCTCACTTACTCTGACCTACATACATTCCTGACCTGTATCTACGTCTACACAATACTCCACATGCCACCACACGGTCATGACAGAGGATATCCTGTATTACTACAGGTCATTTCCTGCACTGTTCCACTCACAAATAGAACAAGGGAAAAACAATTGTGTATATGCTTCCGTATGAGCCCTAATTTCTTGTATCTTATGTTTGTGGTACTTACACAGAATGTATGTTCGTGGCAGTAGAATCGTTCTGCGGTCTGCTTTAAATGCCAATTCTCTAAATTTTCTCAATGCCATTCCTTGAAAAGAACATCGCCTTTCCTCCACGGATTTCTATTTGAGTTCCCAAAGCATCTCTGTAACACTTGCCAGTTGTTTGCACCTACTGGTAACAAATCTAGCTGCCCATATCTGAATTGCTTCGGTGTCTTCATTTTATCTGACCTGGTGATCCCAAACACTTGAGCAGTACTCGAGAATAGGTCACACTAGCGTCCTTTATGTGGTCTTCTTTACGGATGAACCACACTTCCCTAAAATTCTTCCAATAAACCGAAGTCGACCATTCACCTCTGCTACCACAATCCTCACATGGTCATTCCGTTTCATATCACTTTTCAACTTTATGCCCAGATACTAAAACAGCATGACTGTGTCAAGCAGAACGCTACTAATGCTGTATCCAAACACTGCAGGTTTATTTTTCCCTACTCATCCACTTTAAATTAACATTTTTCTACAGTTTGAGCTAGCTGCCATTCATCACATCGACTAGAAATTTTGTCTAAGTCTTCTTTTGTATCCTCCTACCGTCACTCAACGTTGACACTTTCCCATACACCACAGTACCATCAGCAAACAACCACAGATTGCTGCTCACCCTGTCCACCAGATCGTTTATGTATACAGAAAATAAAAGTGGTTCTGTCACAGTTCCTTGTGGCAGTCCTAACGATACCCTTGTCTCTCATGAACACTGGCCATCAAGGACAAGGTACTGGGTTCTGTTACTTAAGAAGTTTTCAAAGTACTCACATATCTGGTAACGTATTCCTTATGCTCTTACCCTCATTAACAGTCTGCAGTTGCTCACAGTGTCAAATGCGTTCCGGAAATCTAGAAATATAGAATCTGCTTGTTGCCATTCATCCATAGTTCGCAGTGTATCATATAGGAAAGGATAAGCTGAGTTTTGCACAAGTAATGCTTTCTAAAACCGTGCTGATCTGTGGCCATAAGCTTCATGGCTTCAAGGAATTTTGTTATATTCTTACCAAAAATATGTTCAGGGACTCTACAGCAAATTGGTGTTAAGGATACTGGTCCGTAATTTTGCAGGTCTGTTCTTTTATCCTTCTTGTTTGAGTCACCTGCATTTTTTGCCTATCCCTTGCGGCTTCACACTGGATGAAAGATTCATGATAAATGCAGTCTAAGTAAGGGGGCATTGCTGTAGAGCACTCATTGTAAATCTGAATTGGGATTCCATCCAGACCTGGAAACTGATTTATTTTCAACTCTTTCAGTCATTTCTCTATGTCATACATGCTTATTAGTATGTCATCCAAGTGGTCAAACGATTGTATATTTATACGACTCTCCTGGGTGAATGATTTCGTAAATGCGAAATTGAAAACTTCGCCTATCTTCAGCTGCCACACCAGTCTGACCAACAAGTGAAACCCCACAGTTGCTTAGCGATTTTACATAGTACCAGAATTTTCCAGGCATCTCAACCAGATATTTTACTAAGATATGAGGGTGGTAGTTGTTGTATGCTTCACACACAGTTTTTTTCACAGGTGTGCAGATCTGTATATACACTACTGGCCATTAAAATTGCTACACTACAAAGATGAGATGCTACAGACGCTAAATGTAACGGACAGGAAGAATATGCTGTGATATGCAAATGATTAGCTTTTCAGAGCATTCAGATTGGCGCCGGTGGCGACACCTACAACTTGCTGACATGGTGAAAGTTTCCAACTGATTTCTCATACACAAACAGCAGTTGACTGTTGTTGCCTGGTGAAACATTGTTGTGATGCCTCGTGTAAGGGCCGGCCGGAGTGGCCGTGCGGTTCTAGGCGCTTCAATCTGGAGTCAATCGACCGCTACGGTCGCAGGTTCGAATCCTGCCTCGGGCATGGATGTGTGTGATGTCCTTATGTTAGTTAGGTTTAATTAGTTCTAAGTTCTAGGCGACTGATGACCTCAGATGTTAAGTCCCATAGTGCTCAGAGCCATTTGAACCTCGTGTAAGGAGGACAAATGTGTACCATCACGTTTCCGACTTTGATAAAGGTCGGATTGTAGCGTATCGCGATTGCGGTTTATCGTATCGCGACATTGCTGCTCGCGTTGGTCGAGATCCAATTACTGTTAGCAGAATATGGAATCGGTGGGTTCGGAGGGGTAATACAGAATGCCGTGCTGGATCCCAACAGCCACGTATCACTAGCAGTCGAGATGACAGGCATCTTATCTGCATGGCTGTAATGGATCGTGCAGCCACGTCTCGATCCCTGAGTCAACAGATGGGGACGTTTGCAACACAACAACCATCTGCACGAACAATTTGACGACGTTAGCAGCAGCATCTGCTATCAGTTCGGAGACCATGGCTGTGGTTACCCTTGAAGCTGCATCACAGACAGGAGCGCCTGTGATGGTGTTCTTAACGACGAACCTGGGTGCACGAATGGCGAAACGTTATTTTTTCAGATGAATCCAGGTTCTGTTTACGGCATCATGATGGTCGCATTCGTGTTTGGCGACATCGCGGTGAACACACATTTGAAGCGTGTATTCGTCATCGCCATACTGCCTTATCACCCGGCGTGATGGTATGGGGTGCCATTCGTTACACGTCTCGGTCACCTCTTGTTCGCATTGACGGCACTTTGAACAGTGGACGCTACATTTCAGATGTGTTATGACCCGTGGCTCTACCCTTCATTTGATCCGTGCTAAACCATACATTTCAGCAGGATAATGCACGACCGCATGTTGCAGGTCCTGTAAATGACTTTCTGGATACAGAAAATTTTTGACTGCTGCCCTGGCCAGCACATTCTCCATATCTCTCACCATTTGAAAACGTCTGCTCAGTGGTGGCCATGCAACTCGCTCATCACAATACGCCAGTCACTACACTTGATGAACTGTGGTAACGTGTTGAAGCTGCATGGGCAGCTGTACATGTAAACGCCATCCAAGCTCTGTTTGACTCAATGCCCAGGCGTATCATGACTGTTATTATGGCCAGAGGTGGTTGTTGTGGGTACTCATTTCTCAGGATCTATGCACCCAAATTGCGTGAAAATGTAATCGCATTTCAGTTATAGTATAATATATTTGTCCATTGAATACCCGTTTATCATCTGCATTTCTTCTTGGTGTAGCAATTTTAATGGCGAGTAGTGTACTTCTCCATACATTGTTTCTAGGCTCTGGCATCGGTATTGCCACCAATAACTCGATTTTAATGCACTAATTTACTTTCACCATCAGAAAACTTTCCTGATGGATGTCACTAACTCCAGATGAACTATCCGTGGACCAAGGGTTTTATGACCTCACTGTTTAATCCATTAACTCCAAACAACCATCAGAACGCTTACCTCTGGTCAGGAGCATTCAGAGCCGCAGTGACTCAAGTATAGAAGAATAGTTGACCATGGACTGGATAGATATGTACCTTTTAGAACAGTTCGTGTTATACAGTCAGTATAAAGAAACTACTACAGAAATAATGATTGGTGCGTAGTAGCTGTAATACAAGCTACAGGGCTTGTAACTTTCCTATCCCTCCTTTTTTTCTTCGTTCTTCATTTCAAATTATTATTTGTGGCTGTCACATTTGAGTGACACAAAGAATCTACTTCGTTTTTAAGAAGTCTAACTGTGTTACCTAAAACGAAATGTCCCTCTTTGCCTACTAATGAATTTTAAAGATCCTCCAATTAAGATTTAAAAATGTTGATTTGAAACTTACATCATTTTACTTTGATTATGCAAATAACACACTTGCTAACAATGCCTAGACCCAACCATGCTTACATTAACAATTAAATTTCCACCTCCACACTGAAGTTTGCCCACTTCTGTATGACTTTCCCAGAAAAATTCTATTACTGTAACAGTCCATGGGGGTATTCGTAACTGTTCAACGAATAATGTACTAACAGTGAATGCTACTAGCTGAGAACGTCAATACTGCTTGATTCAGTGATTTTGTGTGTAGTTACGGACATCCTCCACAAATAAACAGGATAATTACTCATTGGTGCCGTACCAATTGATGCAAAACATCTAGGCTCATATTTCATCACATCAGGAAACTGCTTAAATATTTTTTGTGCAACCCTAACAATGACTCCTTGCATGACAGTGCATGACTTTTAATGATTAGGGTAGTTAAACGTAAAACGACTAGACACAGAAAGTTTGAGAGAACCAGTGATGCGTGAGGGGTACAATTTCCTATGTCATGCCACTGTCGATAGTAGTACTATTTACCAGCTGTAGATTGAGAGATGCTGAATGAAATGCATTTGGCAGTCAAGGGGGCGATGTGTGCAGCGTTCAGTGACCAACATAGCACAATGAAATGCATTTGGCAGTCAAGGGGGCGATGTGTGCAGCGTTCAGTAACCAACATAGCACAATCTCATTGAAAGATTTCCTAAACCCAAAGAAATTCTGATTGTGTATAAAGGCTGTCAGTGGCATGAAAGTTTGTGTTCAGACACTCATGGATGACCCAGGAACTGAAGCTGACAGTAGCAGAGCAAAAACAGAAATGATGAATTTCATCTTCTAATGTTCCATTGGGAAAAATGAGTGATATAGGCTGAAGAGCCAAAACATTATGACCACCTTCTTAATAGCATGTTTGTTCACCTTTGGTATGCAATATAGTAGTGAGTCTTTGTGGCATGGATTCAAGTCCTTCATAGGTTTCGAGGGTATGTGGCACAAAACGTATATGCATAGGCCACACAATTCCCATAAATCTTGACTATCCATTGTAGAGGATAGTGGTAATGCAGCCATATAGGGTTAGTAATTATAAATAACAATATTATGAAAAGGATACGTTGCTACTCACCACATGAATGTGGTGATGAGTTACAGACAGAGACAATGGGAAGGTTGCTAATCATGAAAGTGTTTGGCCAAAAGACTTCCTTTGGAAATAAAAAAAGACACACACACACACACACACACACAGATGACTACCCTTGGAAGCAGCCATCTGATTTACAAAGGAGATGTGCTGCACTTCAGTGACTGCTTCACAGCCTGTGCCATCTGGATACTTCGTACCAACACCAGTTTTTCTGAATTGAACTGGTGGGAACTCTCCTTACAACGTATCCTTTGTTCATGTAACCCACCTCCCCAGCTTCAACCTTCACAATTATGCCCTCCTTGACCTACCTGTCCCCTTCTGTGCTCCCTCTCCAGCTCTACACACATCTTCTATTCTGGCAATGCACCTGCAAGTCTTTTCCCCTTTCTCCTGTCTCCTCTCCCCTCTCCCTTTCCACTCCCGCCACCCACAGAGGATCAGCATTTGTTTGCTGAGTATGGGCTTGGCGACTCTATGATTCCCGAGCCAGGGACTGGTAAGCGCCACCAGTCTTCTGTCACCATAAGCTCTGGGCATGCTTCAGCAACCACTGGGTGGTGTGGCAGTGGAACGTTGTGTGTGTCAGGAAACAGGGCTCTTGGCTTAACTGCCCATGTCGCGAGGACGGAATAAACCTCTATAAAAAGCCCTCAATCTGAAGGTGTGAGTCTAACAAGAGGGCTCATGCAGGCAGTCCTCCTGATTCAGTCAGTAGTAACAGAATGCAAGCCGCTTCAGAGAAAGTGTTTCTTATAGTTAAAGGAAAAGAGGGGAGTTTTGAAAAAATTTCGCCATTTTACATGCAAAAAGCCTTAGAAGGCGTTACTGGCACCTTAAAATCCGTCAAGCGGTTGCGAAATGGGACCCTGTTGGTTGAAACATCTAGCTCCCAACAGGTCAAGAAGCTTCAGAAAGCTCAATGCGTCAGGGAGTATGTGATAGAAACTGAATTGCACAACACCTTGAACTACAGCAAATGTTTTGTGACTTGCAAGTAACTAGTTGACATTCCCAGAGAAGACCTGAAGCAAAATGGTCCCAAGAAGGGATTGTCAACATGAAACACATTGCGAAATGGATGGATGGCAATCTCGTAAAATCAGACTCGTTTACCCTCACATTTAACAGCACGAAACTACCAGAGCATGTGAAGGCAGGTTTCCTACACCTCATTGTACGACCTTGTTACTCAAATCCAACGTGGTGTTTTAAATGCCAGCATGTTGGGCACACTACTCTCAGCTGTGAAGGAGAAGCCACTTGTGGGAAATTTGGTAAAGTCGCCCAGGAGGGAGTTGGTTGCTCCTCTCCTCAAAAGTGTGTTGACTGCTTTGGGAATCACCCTGCGTGGAGCAGGGACTGCAGAGTTTTCCTTGAGTACTGGAAGATCCAGGAGATCAAAACTACAAAGTTCAACCCATATGGTGAAGCCAAGAACCCACATTCGCTGCCTCCTTATCTTCCATTCTAAACAGCCAATCCTGAAAACTGATGCTGCTACACAAACAGAGGTTGCCAATGCCACCGCTAGCACCTGCATTTGTCAGTGCACATATACTGCTGCAGTTCCTTTAAAACCTGCCCCTCCCCCCTCTAACTTCAGAAAAGGTTGTGGTTTCTGACATCATGAACCTTCCTGCCCCTCCACAGTTCAAGTCTTGTGCACTGCCCAGCACTGCTACACGCCCTATCACTCTTGAGGTTGTGGCTCCGAAGCCACCTGAGACCAAAAAATCGAACTCAAAGACCTCACTTGCTGAAGGAAACAGGAGGTACACAGTCTGATGATGTCAATGTCATTCTATCTGACGTCTCTCTCGAATCTTCTTCAGAGACAATCACAAGTGCCAACTCCAGGGGATCTGAGGGGATCTGGGGCCCCTCAAAAATTCGTTTGGTGGGGCATAGCCTCCCAATAATTTAAGAAAATTATTAGTTATATTATACTTTGTAAAATCACAAAATTATGTTGGAATTTTTTATTTTCCTTGTTTGACGATAGTTACCTTTTAAAATACATTCAGCAATGAGTTACAGCAAACAATTATTACTGTAGTAACCAGGTTAACTGAAAACGAGTAATGTGAATGACGGTGTTACGGTGCTGCGGGCACACTTAGAATTTGTCCCAATGCGCGAACCTTCAGGTAAAGTTTGGCGCCAGTGGGCCATCGCTGTGGCCGTAGCGACATCAAAAGATCTGGAGCAGAAGTGCCTGGAACCCTCCACCTCGCATCGCCTTGATGCTTTGAGACTTCACGACGACGCGGCTATATAAAGCCAACCCTGCTGTCGCAGTCATTCAGTGTGGATAGTTTCGTTGAGTGCATGCTGCAGAAGTGTTTAGTGTTCCGACTTTAGTGTCTAGTGGACTATTTTATATGACTATATTTTATTCATTTACTGTAGTCTCGTAGTGTATTGCGACTTAAGTTTGCAATGGATAAATTTGCTACCAAAAAGGCGCGCTTGGAAGTTGAAGTCAGCCTCCAACAATTATTCTGTCATCAATTGCTTCATCATCTTTAGGCGAGAACCATTCACAGCCGAAACCTGGACAATCCGGTAAGGGAGGATTATTTCAGAAGTCTTGGTTGATCAAATTACGTGGCTAGAATATGAAGCATCTAACGAAAAAGTTTTTTGCAAAACCTGCGAAGAGGCAGATGCTAAAAATCTATTACAATTTTCTTCACAGAAAGGCGTTGCATTTACTTCCGTAGTATTTTCTAAGTGGAAGAAGGCTTTGCAAAAATTCCGTCTTCATGGAAATACGTTTACGCGTAAAGAAGGTGTTCTGAAACTAAATTCTGTCACTAACTGAAGTGTGGCCTCCCAATTGAATGAACTGTTAGATAGTGATATGAAGAAAGGTCGGTTAGCTCTTGAGACAATTTTTACTACCGTGCAGTTTCTATGCCGACAAGGACTAGCAATTAGGAGGCACAAAGATGTAAACTCAAATATTTTTCAATTGTTGGAACTCCGAAAGAATGACATAGCTGAGTTTAAAGATTGGTTACGGCGTTCAGGGTATAAGTGGATGTTCCACGATATTCAAAACGATATCATTGATCTACTAGGAAAGTCTGTGTTGAGAAAGGTATTGGCTTCAATCAAGAAGACTGAACATTTTTCTATCGTGGTTGACGAAACTAGTGATTCTTCGATTCATGAAGAAGTCTTATTTTGTATTCATACTGTTGATTAATTAATCATCAACAAAGGCTTTATTGGCTTATATGGGACCCCCAACACTGAATCACAAACTCTATTTAGTATTTTAAAAGACATTTTTCTTCGTCTTGATTTGTCAATGGATCACTTAAGACGACAGTGCTATGATGGTGCCTCGAATATGAGAGGTAAGTTCAAAGGAATAAAAAAGTTAGTTTGGGATACAGAACCAAAAGCACGTTATGTGCGCTGCACTGCTCACAGTTTAGACTTGACAGTTGCAGACAGTCTCTGCCATCTTACGTCTATGGGGAATATTATGGCTTTAGCCAAGGACTTTGAAGAACTTTTAGAGTTTTTTGAAACATTTTTTTCAGAGGACATAACAGAGGCAGGTTACAAATGGGTTGTGTTGGGTTGGGTTGTTTGGGAAAGGAGACCATACAGCGAGGTCATTGGACTCATCGGATTAGGGAAGGATGGGGAAGGAAGTCGGCCATGCCCTTTGAAAGGAACCATCCCGGCATTTACCTGGAGTGATTTTGGGAAATCACGGAAAACGTAAATCGGGATGGCTGGACGCGGGATTGAACGGTCGTCCTCCCGAATGCGAGTCCAGTGTCTAAACACTGCGCCACCTCGCTCGGTGGTTACAAATGTGCAGGCTTCCTTGAGTCAATGTTATAATTCAAGACTTATTTCTTTTCATGTCTTTATTGCCATGCATTGAACCCAGTAGAGGATGTCAATGAAAATATTCAGTGCCCTCGTTTAAGTGTTGCTGATCTGGAAAAAATATTCGAGGGCTTGAGTTGTACATTGAATGAAGGTGTGATAGTTTTGAACACTTTTGGGAATTGTGTTTAAAAGAAAAAGCTTCACAAGTTGATGATCCTTTGCTTCCTTGGAATTGACGTACATCAAAGAAGTATGAAAACAATAAAGTTAGCTCACCACACACTTTCCAACCCCAAAGGAATACTAGAAAGTTATTTACATTGAAGATTGTGAAATGGTGCAATCTTGCATTACTGAGCGGTTTGCTTCAACTGGACACTCACATCATTTCATTTGAACGCTTGCTTTTAGTAAACAGATGTGAAACAAATTTGGAAAAATCATCTGAGTTTCTCAAAAATGACCTAAACATTGAGAGACTGCCCTTACACGTTGGCTAATATCGCTAATAAAAACGACTGGTCTTAAAAACATGCTTGATGTAAGAAAGTACATTACACGAGAGCCTGCATTTCGAGAAATGTTATGTGAAGTAGTGAAGTGCATTAAGCTTCTCCAAGTCGTTCGAATCACGACAGCAATGGCAGAATGGTCATTTAGCGCCCTTAGACGTCTGAAGTCATATCTCCAATCAACAATGGGACAGAAGCGATTGAACAACTTGGCTGTTCTTAATGCCCACCGAGATGTTTATGATGAATTTGATATCTGACCCGTCATCAACGACTTCATATGCAGTATTCCAGTCTGGCGGTCGACATTTGCACCTTTCTAAAGACACTCTAGCCCTAATAATGGCATTTAGAGCAATATTAAAAATCTTTAGAAAATAGAGAATTAAATACAACATAATGTTAAATTTTCAGTTACGAAATATTGATACTAGTTTAGTACAGTATTACTATAGTACTGTATAGTTATTTTCAAATACTTAAATATTTTAGCGTGTAAGACCCAATTAAAACCCGCTATTTACATACTTTTCAACTGAAAGTATTAGGCATACTGTATTAACTGTATTAAAGCATTAACTTTGAGATATTGTTTTTATTTAATGAACCCTAAGCCTTATGCAAAAGTAAGCTTAAATTAGCTATTTCACTTATTAATCAAAGTGCTATCACTATGCGACAGCAATATTTTATGTTTTATCCTTTTAATGATAGTTTAGGATTTATTTAAATATAATTTCAGTCTTTTCAGAGCTATATATTCACTGTCTGTAGTAGTTTATAAGAATGATTATTACTGTAAATTAAATTAGCTTTTTACGAAAATACTGTGCGTGTTTATGTTTTGTTTCTTTTTTGGAAGCCAAAAAATGTGTTAGGTTTGTCGAGTTTCCTGGAGTGTTGAGTTATCGAGAGTCCAGTTTTCGGGGTTCTAATGTTGAACATATGACTCTAAAATGCTTAAAACAACTTTAAAACTCACTATTTTTTATCTAAAACATAGAAAATTTCCCAGGGCAGGACCCCCAGTATGCTCCATCCCCTCCCCAATATTTTTTATAATTCGGCTCCCCTGCAGGTGATGGAGGTTGATGTCGCACTGGGGCAATCATATCGAACTAAAACTGCGTCTCCACCCATTGTGGGCTCCCCTCCCTGGCAGAAAATCAAGATGAGGGTACTACCACCACAGCAACGGCCCCTGTGCTTGTGTTTACTGGAAACTCATTTAAAAGTATCTGATGCTCCTATACTGTGGGGCTATATGCTATATCGCTTGGATGACCTGACTGGGTAAAGGGCCATGGGAGGGGTGGCCATTTTTGTCTATAATGGGCACCACTCTTCTACTCTCCCCTGGATACTGACCTGCAAGCAGTTCCAGTTGAAATTCATGCACGTCAGAGGCTTACAGTTTGCACTCTTTATTTAACTTCACTGGATGCAGTAGACTCTGAGGCTCTCAGAGATCGTATGGATCAACTCCCTTGACCAGTTCTCCTCCTTGTAGACCTCAATGCCCATTGTGTACTGTGGGGCTCAACCTCTACTTGCCCTCGGGGTCAAGTTTTACAGAGCCTTCTGACATCTCAAGAGCTGTCCATCCTAAACACTAGTACACAGACTCATTTCTGTGACGCTCCTGGGTCAGTCTCGGCCATCGACCTATCTCTCTGCTCTCCAGCCCTCACCAACTCTATTCAATGGCATGCCATTGACGACCTTCGTCCCAGCAACCACTTCTCCATCTGCATTCACCTACTGAATGGTGTGTTGTTGGAACAGAAGCCATCAATATCGATGACTGGCAGGGATAACTGGATGCTGTTCAGCCAGTTGGCTGTGTTTGAACACCGTGACAACGTCCAGGAATGTGATCCATCATGCTGCTGACCTATCCATACAAAAGTCTTTCATCC
Organism: Schistocerca serialis cubense; assembly: GCF_023864345.2. NCBI lineage: Eukaryota > Metazoa > Arthropoda > Insecta > Orthoptera > Acrididae > Schistocerca > Schistocerca serialis. Next base: position 891,122,605 of record NC_064640.1, read on the forward strand.
CTCTTAAGAGGCGACCTGTACCTTGATGGACAGACGAGTGCCATTCAGCCATCTGAGACAGGCGTGCAGCTCTATGACGGATCAAATGCCACCCAAAAGCGGACAATGTCACCGCCTTTCGAACTGCGAGAGCCAAGGCTCACTGTGTCATTAAAGAGAGCAAAAGAAACGGTTATGGCAAGAGTTCCTGGACTCTTTGAACCGTTCCACTTGCTCCACAAAAGCATGGGAAGCCATCTGGAGGATTTATGGTAAACACAGCTGATTACCGATAGCATCAGTGCTGAAACAGGAGTGCCTGAAGACAACACCAGAGACATTGTTCAGATGCTGGCTGAGCATTTTGCACAAACTACTGCCAATGCAAGCCAGGATCCGGTGTTTCATAGCTACCATACGACTGTAGAGAGAGAAAAATTGAACTTTAGGTCCAACAGTTCTGAGGGCTACCTCTCCTCTTCCTCCATGTGAGAACTCGAATCGGCACTGACTGAAATTTATGACACTGTATCCAGTCACAACCACATCCGGTACTGCCTGTTTTGACATTTGCCAGTGCCGTCAAAGGAAATCCTCCTCGAATGTTTTAATCTAATATGGCAGACAGGCAACTTCCCCAACTCATGAAGTGAGTCAATTCTGATACCTCTCCTCAAACCAGGAAAGGACTGCTCACGTCCCAGTAGTTATCGGAACATCGCCTTAACAAGCTGTGTAGGAAAGACCGTGGAGCGAAAGGTTAACTGTCATCTGGTCTGGTTGTTAGAGACCATTCAACTTTTAGCTGCTCTCAGTGATGGTTCTGAAGACTTCGGTCCACTGCTGACAGTCTGACCCTCCTAGAGGCGACTATTCAGCAGGTTTTCCTCTGGAAGCATCACTGTATTGGCATTTTCTTCAATATAAGTAACGCATACAATACTACTTGGAGACACTGTATTCTCGTACAGCTGCATCAGTGGGGCTTCATGGCCACCTCCCAATCTTCATAAGGTCTTTCTTGTCTCAGCAGTTTTTTAGGACCAAGTTGGTGACACACTGTCTGATTGATTTGAGCAGAAGAATGGTGTCCCACAGCACAGTGTTTTAAGTGTTACCCTCTGTGCCATAGCTATCAACAGTATCATGTCTACGGTAAGGAGTCCCGTACAGTGCTCCTTATCTGTGTAAGATTTTGCTGTTTTCTGTTCCCCCTCCAGTGTTGCAATGGCGAACCGTCAGTTGCAACTTCCAGTGCGGAGGTTAAAGGAGTGGGCTGCTAGGACGGGTTTTCGGTTTTCTGCAGATAAGTGTTTGTGTGTTCATTTTAATCATTCTCATTGTCTTCTTAATTTGCCTGCCTTGAATATGGGGGACAACATCCTACATTTTAGTCATATAGTGCGGCTTCTAGGCCTCATTTTTGACTCCAGATTCTCAAGATTGTCACACCTGTGAGACCTGAAGGCACTGAACATCATCAAGTGCGTTAGCCAAGGGTCTTGGGGAGCGGACATGGTGGATTTCCTCCAGTTTTATCGGGCTTTTGTGCGTTCATGGCTGGACTATGTGAACGGTGTATGGGTCAGTGAGGCCCTCTTACTTACAAAATGGCTCTGAGCACTATGAGACTTAACTTCTGACGTCATCAGTCCCCTAGAACTCAGAACTACTTAAACCTAACTAACCTAAGGACATCACACACATCCATGCCCTTGGCAGGATTCGAACCTGCAACCGTAGCGGTCTTGTGGCTCCAGACTGAAGTGCCTAGAACCGCTCGGCCACCCCAGCCAGCTCTTATTTACAGGTCATTGATGCTGTCCACCATGAAGGAATTCAGCTGTCCATGGCCACTTATTGGATCAGTCCTGTACTCAGCCTCTGTGCTGAGGTGGGGGAACTGCCACTTGCCATCCAACACCAGCTCCTCATGGCGAGGCAGGTGTGTAAGTTCCTCACAGTTCCAACTTCATTCGCACACCATACTATTGGTTGCCTGCCTCTGGAGTGCCTTTTTCCAACCATCCATGAGCCACAATGCCATTTGGGCAAGAATATCCAGGATGCCCTCCTCCAACTATGACTGGGGAAGGAGGTGTATTTCTGCTGGGTACCAGGGCACATGGGAATTGTGGGGCAAGGGTGGATCGAACAGCCAAGGAGGTGTGTCATGATTCTCAGTTATTTCAGTGTGCTATCCCTCTGCGCTCTCACCCTGCTGTTGAGGTATAAAGTCCTGTGGCAATGGGAAGATGAGTGGCTGGAAGTGACTGAGAACAACCTCTGTGTAGTAAATCCCACAACTCGGCAGTGGAGTACTTTCTCCCAGCCACAGGACGAGATCCTTCTTACTCATCTTCACACAGGCCACAGCCCCATGATGCATGGGTTCTTACTTCAGCAAGAACACCCTCCAATGTGTGGTGCCTGTGGCGTGCAAACCACGGTGCGCCACATTTTGTTGGACTGAATTTTATGTGCTGACTAATGGACTGCAGCAGATTTGCCAGCGGATCTGCAGTCTCTTTTTTGTAGTGATCAAATGAATGTGGTTCGAGTTTTAAAGTTTTGTGAATTGTCCAACAATTTTAACAAGATTCTAGGGAGATGTTTTCAATATGTCAACAAGGTGGTTGGCTGACTCAAGGTTTTTGTAAGTGGTCAGCCAGTCACATTCCATGTGCTTTTCTCTTAGCTCGCCTGTGTTTGGTTTTAATTTCTTGATTAGCTATCTTCCCTCCTAACTGGTTTTAGTGCATGCGAGAGTGCATGTGAGATAGAGTGACTGTGTGGTCATTTCGAGTGCATGCATGTACAACAATTTTAGTTCATCACCACATTTGTTAGTTTTAATAAGGGCGCTGATGACCTAGCCATTGGGCACCCATACGATCCAAACACACACACACACACACACACACACACACACACACACACACACACACCACTACTAGAACAGGCTCCTAATTCTGCATCTAGTGGCCCTATCCTGTCTCTAACTCATCCATGTCCCTGCACACTCTCAAAGGCAGGAGACCACCTTCCCTCACCCCTACCCTGTTATCCCTCCCCCTCCTACCCTATGCCTTCTCCTTACCCCCCCACCCACCCAGCATTGCTGTTCAAATCAGATGTAGCTGCAGTCTGCAGTCAGGTCACAACTGTTGGAGATAGTTGCTGTGTGTGTGTGTGTGTGTGTGTGTGTGTGTGTGTGTGTGTGTGTGTGTGTGTGTGTTTTGCAAATGTCCTATCACATTAATGTGACCATTGGGTAAGTTTCATATCTATATCCAGTAACCACTCGGACTGCAGGTGGCAGCACCAGCAGTGGAAAATGCATGAAGCATGGCAGGGTGTCTAAAAAAACCATGCAGTCGTTGTCAGAATGAGGAAATAGAGTGATTTATCAGATGTGGAAAAGTGTATGATCATTGGCTTTTGGGCCAAGGGTGGAACCATTTCTAAAATGGCTAAGTTTGTAAACTGTTCACATGCCACCGTACCTAAAGTATATAAAGCATGTCTAGATTCAAAGGCAACTGTGGTGCACAACAGACCATAGATGATGGCTGAACAATGGCTATGGAGATGTGTATGGGCGAATAGACATGCAGCTGTTGAGCAACTGACCGGCAGATGAACCAAGGGGCTACCTACAGTTACTTCTTAATGACCATTCAGCAAACCTTGCTGCATATAGGCCTCCACAGCAGGTGTGTGGCTCATTCATGCTTGATAATGACTGATCATCGGCGACGAAGGCCAGAATTTGCATGCCAGTACCTCAACTAGAAGTCCACTAAATGGTGACAGGTGGCCTTTTCAGATGAATCACGTTTTATGTTCCATAAGCTAGATGGCTGTTAGAATGTACAACATGAAATGTCTGAATGCAAACACCCTGCAAGAATCGTCAGAATAGGAAAATTTTCTTGGCATTCTCAGAGTGACCATGTCAACCCCTAAATTCAGTTTGCTTTTCCTTGGCACGATGGCAACACCAGCAGGACAGAGCGATGTGTCGCACAGCTTGCAGTGTATACACGTCATTCAAAGAGCATCAGAATCTCTCTCTTCCCTTATCCCAACACGTGCATATTCCCATACCTCAACTGTTCCATACTTTTTTCCCAGGTTTTTTACGTATTGTTTGCGCGTGTTTTTACATATTTGCACCTATTTGTGTGTATTCTTGCATATTTTTGCACATCTTTACGTATTTGTGTATGACTGTGTGTATTTTCACACGCCTTTTTCTGTTATCCAGCCTCCCTCACAACTACCTAATGCCTTCAGTTTCCCATTTCCTACGTCATTACCCCGTTTCTTCAACGTCATCCCTTCCACAATGAACAGCAGATCGATCTTTCTGTATCGCTTCAGAAAAATTCCCTTTCCCTGGTCAAAACCCAGTCCCAAACCCTGTTCCTTAAATGATGCCTAAACCATATTATCCTCCCCCCTCCCCATCAAACGGCCTAACCATACAAATTCCTTTCTCTTGATGTCAGCTCTTCTTTCATAATGACATTTACATTTTCAGAGTCCACCAGTTCTTGTCCTTCACAAACCTGGTGCTACAGAAACATATCTCCATGGCACAGGCATCCCAGAACCACCTCTACTACCTCCACAAGATAGTGGTACTGTGCGGTCCCTACTATGTACACCATATATCTGAAACTGAATCCCTTTCTCTATAGCACCTGCAAGAGCATTCCAGACACCAACTTCATAAGTTATCCAACCTGCTGACATCCTGCTGCCGCTTTGAGCACCACTATCCAACTCATGTCCTACCCACAGTGTTCCTCATCATCAACCCCTTATAGCATCCAGAAACTGACTAGCTGACCTCTTCAGCTTCCCACGTCCCCCAAATCTCCCTACCAACACTCCACTAAATCTGGAGCCAGAAAAATTCTGGAAAGCTGTTGATAACCCTTCCACCAAAATCTGAAGCCCCATGGAAGTTTCAGTCCTATCCAGAGGCCTCACTTTCAGCCTACACCCAAATTTAACCACATAGAACTTGTCAAAGACATACTGTCATTCTCCTAATCCTTGCAATGGAAACACTCCCTCCAGCGAAACCAAGCCTAATCCCAATATTGGATCTTGTCTGTCTTAGTCCAAGCCACCATCCAATCATGATCCTCCCTCCACCCTTCCACCTAATCACCCCCTGGTCATTTTCCACAAATTCCTTACATCCAATCTGGTCTCACCATCCTTCCCCAATCCCTTCCTAAGAACACTAGCCTTTCAGTTGAAGAAATGACAGCTATACACATCCTCAAAACAGATCCTCACCTAATCATCCTATCTGCAGACACAGGTTCCCCCACTGTCACTATTAATCACAGTGACTACCTGGCAGAAGATCTCTGCCAATCGTATGACTCCTCCACGTTTAACCTCTGCCATGTTGATTCCATCCCAGAAATTCAAAAATGGCTCTGAGCACTATGGGACTTAACTGCTGAGGTCATCAGTCCCCTAGAACTTAGAACTACTTAAAACTAACTAACCTAAGGACATCACACACATCCATGCCCGAGGCAGGATTTGAACCTGCGACCGTAGTGGTCGCCCGGTTCCAGACTGTAGCGCCTAGAACCGCTAGGCCACTCCGGCCAGCCCCATCCCAGAAATTCAACATAACCTGCAACCCGTACTTAAAGCCTTAGATCCTTGACAGAACCTCTCCCATGAATCCATTTTCCTTTTCACCACTATGATAGCCCACACACTCGCTTTCTACAAGCTACCTAAAACCAACCAAACCAACATTCCTGGACACTGCAACAATAGGTGGTTACTGTGCTCCCACTGAAAGAATTTTGGTCTTCATTTATCAGCACCTCCAACCAAGTGCCAAAAATCTAGCCCGCAAGGGCAAAGATACCAACCAAATCTTTCACTGACTCTCCACCATCCCCATCTTTTACTTCATGGACACTTACTCATCACTGTTTACACCACTTCCCTATACACGAATATCCCTCATGCCCATGATCTTACCACTATTGGACATTACCTCCCCCAACATCTTTCAGAACCCAAACCCACTACCTCATTCCTGATACACCTTAGTACCTTTATACAAGGTCCGGCAGAAAAACCTCCCCTTTAAGGAAAGCTAATAAAAACAAAACCAAATAAGGTAGAACAATTTTATTTATACTAAATAAAAGTACATATTATGCCATTTTAGAAAATACTCTTATGGTCTTACTTTTTAAATAAAACATCCCTTAAATGGCTTCCTGCACTGTCGACACACTGATTGAGTCTTTCCCTGAAGTTATTCATTACTCTTTGAGTCATTTCAGGTGGAATAGCTTCAACCTCTTGTGTAATTGCTTCTTTCAGGGCTCATAAAGATTGTGGACGTTATTCATAAACTTTTGCTTTTAAATAGCCCCAAAGAAAGAAATCACAGGGCGTTAAGTCCGGCGATCGTGGGGGCCAGCCAATGTCTCCACGCAACGAGATCACATGTCCAGGAAACATTTCCTTCACCAATGCCAGTGACTGCCGCGCTGTGTGGGCTGTAGCACCATCTTGCTGGAACCACACATTCTCTATTTCACCAAAAAGCTCCCTTAGTTGCGGTTGGAGAAAGTCGTGGAGCATGGCACAATAGCGTTCACTGTTGACGGTTAAATTCCTGTCATTTTCTTTGAAAAAGTGAGGACCGATCACTCCGGAATTGTAAACAGCACACCATACTGTTACTTTAGGGCTATGAAGTGGTCGTTGATGAAGTTCTTGGGGATTGTGTTCACACCAGTACCTGCAATTTTGGCTGTTCACTGTTCCGGCAAGGTGAAAGTGTGCTTCATCAGAAAAAATCACAATATCATTGGGACGAATGTTCCGAAGAAGGTCTTGGCACAAACTTACACGGACACCACAGTCTCGTTCACTCAGTTCCTGCGTAGTTACAAGTTTGTAAGGATGCATTTTAAGATCTCGATGCAAGATTCTTCTCACACTTCGATCAGATATCCGTAATGCTGCCGCACGCTTTTTAGCGGATCGTCGAGGAGATTGTTGAACTGAAGCTCTAACTGCATCAACATTTCCGGGGCCTGTTGCAGTCCGTGGTCGTCCAGGTGGTTTCCTTTTTAATGAGGAACCTATCTCACGAAAGTTAGCAACCCAAGAATAAATTGTTTTCTTATCGGGAACAGGGTCCCGTCGTCCGAGCGCAAAGCGAACGCGAAAAGCACGTTGAGTATTAATAGGCGATTCGCCATTTTGAATAAAATCTTCCACTACGAAGGCACGATGTTCACCAGACCACGCCATGGCGTACACTGAAAACGGCACGTAGGCAGCTACTTAACGACGCGCCCCCCACCACTCTGCTCCTTCTACTGTCCGCTGCACGTTACTTTGTAATCGGGGAGTTTTTTATGCCAGACCCTGTACTAACATACAATTACATTTCCTTTGAAGGAAAGGTATACAAACAAATCTGTGGCACAGCCATGGGCACCCACATGGCACCATCCTATGTGAACCTGTTTATGGGCCATCTAGAGGAAATCTTCCTAGTCTCCCAAAACCCCAAAACCCTAGTGTGGTTCAGGTTCATTGATGATATCTTCATGATCTGGACTCAAGGTCAAGACACCATATCCTCATTCCTTCGCAACCTCAATCCCTTCTCTCCCAGCTTCTTCACCAGTCCTCCTAAACCCTGTGTGCCACATTCCTGGATGTTGCCCTCCTCCTCTCTGATAGCTCCATCCACACCTCTGTGCACATTAAACCCACCAGCCCCCAACAGTACTTGCACTTCGACCACTGCCATCCATTTCACACAAAAACATCCCTCCCATACATCCTGGCCACCTGGGGGCAGCATATCTGCAGTAACAACACCCTTGCCCAGTACGCTGTAGGTCTCACAAAGGCTTTCACAGACAGGCACTCTACCCCAGACCTAGTTTTCAAACAGATTTCCCATTCCATATCCCCATGCACCTTCATTCTTCCCCCACCCCAAAGAACCAGCTACAAAGGAGTGCTCCCTTTCTCAATCAGTACCACCCCAGACTGGAACATCTAAACCACATTCTTTGTCAGGGCTTTGATCGTGTATGTGCCCTGAAATGAGAGACATCCTACCCAAGATTCTTCCCATCACTCCCAAAGTGATGTTCCGTGCTCACCAACTCTATGACATCCTAGTCGATCCCTATGCCACTCCCAATCCCAGCCCCTTGCCACAGGGATGATATCCTTGTGGAAGACCCAGATGAAAGACTTACCCAATCACCCACTAAGCACTTCCTGCTCCAGTCTTGTCACAGGCTTGTCCTCCACCATCAAGGGCTGAGCCACCAAAAAGCAGCCACACCCTATACCAGCTCAGCTGCAATCGTTGCACACATTTTTGTATTGCTATGATTACAAACCAGCTGTCCACCAGAATTAATGGCCACTGCCAGACTGTGTCAAAGAGCAAAGTGGACCACCCTATGGCCAAGATGCAGCTGAAAATAACACGCTTGATTTCAATGGCTGCTCCACAAACTGGGCCATCTGTATCCTCCTGTCCACGACCTGCTTTCCTGAACTGCACAGATGATAGTTACCCTTAAAACACATTCTTTGCTTCTGAAATTAGCCTGGCCTCAACCTACAATAACTTAAGGTCCAACACCTTCCACCCAATAGTTTCTGCCCCCTCTGTCCTATCACCTACTCTCAGTTTACTTCCTCTCACCCTTACTGTGCATCACTCTCTGCCAGCACACCAAGCAGTCTTTTTCCCTCCCTGCTCCTTTCCTTTTCCATTCCCCCCCCCCTCCCCCCCCCCAATGAATTCTAATCCCTGCTTGCTCCACCAGACAGCACTCTTCTCTTCCCTTTTTCCCTCTCTGCTCCTTTTCTTTTCCATTCCCCCCCCCCCCCCCCCAAAGAATTCTAATCCCTTCTTGCTCCACCAGACAGCACTCTTCTCTCCCACCATTCATACCCTGCTATCCCTCTTCTTCATGACTTTATGACTTTACTCCAGATTCCTGCTTTCATTCAATACAACAGTTGCAGTGTGGCCAGAGTGGTTAGAGATAGTGGTCTTGTGTGCTTGAGGTATGCCTGATTGTGCAAATATTTGGGTGTGTGTGTTTTCTTTTTTTTTTCTGAAGAAGGCTTTGACTGAAACCTCAGTGTTTAACAGTTCTTTCAGTATGCCTGTCTGCAACTCAATGTGTCATCTTTATGGTGAGGAGCACTCTAGCTGTACTTTTCATAATACAGTTTTTATCCCATCCTGGAGTTTCTATTGTTTGTAATTATAAATAAAATAATCTCTGGCTGCAGCAATGATTTTAAAAAGTTATTAGGTGATCGATTTTGGAACAGCCAATCCCTTCTTGAGATGTATCCTAGGTATACATTTAATCAGTGTTAGGTATTATTTTTCAGATCACAGCTGGATGTCAGCCACATAGAAAGTGTGAAAGCTCCACTTCCACCTCCATACCACCACACAACATTATACCTCATAGACTGGCAAGAGACTCGGCGTGTACACTTCTAAGCTGCTATTATCTAACACTTCAAATGAAGCATTTTAACTTTACATAGACCACTATTAACTGTCTATACAGGGTGAACATCCATAAAACTGTCAAACTCCAGGAACAGATTCCTGAGTGGAAATGGTGGAAAAAGTTCTTATGAACATGCATCCAGAAATGAGACAGTGTTTGTACAACAAGAACTAATCATCCTGGAACATGGTACAGTGCATCCACCTCACAACAGATGTTCAAAGTGGCCTTCGTGGGCTGCAATGCACACATTCACCTGTTGCATCATACTTTGGCATTCACCATGCTTGTGGGTCACTTGCCTCGAGCTTGTACTAGGGTTCGTTTGTCTCAATACCCTGCACAACACAGTCCTCCAAATATGGTGTATGCATGATCCACAGCCTCCCTGCGTGTTTGATCTGCCTGAAAGTGCCCATGGTCACATAAATGCCCAAACAGGGCTTGAAGTGTTGAGTGCTATTGACAAGAGATTTCAAATTGATTCTGTATTTCTAGATTTCCAGAAGGCTTTTGACATTGTACAACACAAGCGTCTTGTAGTGAAATTGCATGCTAATGGAATATTGTCTCAGTTATGTAACTGGATTCACGATTTCCTGTCTGAGAGGTCACAGTTCGTAGTAATTAATGCAAAGTCAAAGAGTAAAACAGAAATGACTTCTTGTGTTCCCCAAGGTAGTGTTATAGGCTCTTTGCTGTTCCTTATCTATATAAATGATTTAGGAGAGAATCTGAGCAGCTGTCTTAGGTTGTTTCCAGATGACGTTGCAATTTATCGACTAGTAAATCCATCAGAAGGTCAACACAAATTGCAAAACGATTTAGAAAAGATATCTGTTTGGTGCAAAAATTGGAAATTGACCCTACATAATGAAAAGTGAGGTCATCGACATGAGTGCTAAAAGGAATCCATTAAACTTTGGTTGCACAATAAATCAGTCAGATTTAAAGCTCATAAATTCAACTAAATACCTAGGAATTACAATTACGGTTAACTTAAATTGTAAGGAACACACAGAAAACGTTGTAGGAAAGGCTAAACAAAGGATGTGTGGTATTAGCAAGACACTTAGATAATGTAACAGAGCTACTAAAGAGACTGCCTACACTACACTTGTCTGTCCTCTTTAAGAATACTGCTGCACGATTTGGGATCCTTACCAGATAGGATCGACAGAGTACATTGAGAAACTTCAAGGAAAATAAGCATGTTTTGTATTATCACGAAATAGGGAGACAGTGTCACTGAAATGATACGGGATTTGGGGTGGACATCATTAAAACAAATGCATTTTCCATTGTAGTGGAATCTTCTCAAGACATTTCAGTCACAAACTTTCTCCTCTGAATGCAAAAATGTTTTGTGGATACAAACCTACATAGGGAGAAATGATCATTATAATAAAATAAGGAAAATCAGAGCTCGCATGGAAAGATATAGGGTGTTTTTTTTTTTGCATGCTGTACGGGACTGGAATAGTGGAGAATTATTGTGAAAGTGGTTTGATGAACCCTCTGCCAGGCACTTAAATGTGATTTATCCGGTGTCTGTGAGGGTACTTGTTTTACTTCAGGGTACTGCTTCTTGACAGTTTCCATCTGCTTCGCCATACTGAAACATCATCTTGGCTTCTCTACATGAATAATTGACCATTCTGCTCCTTACAGTATGTGGTGTAAATCACACAACCTGCAACACACAAGGAACACGTCATGTGGCCAGAGGTACTCCCATTCATCCACACCATCTACCGTGCCAACAATGTATTTCTGCACACATGTTAATAGCACTTGTTTTCCTCCATTTAGTCAGGAATCCATCCCTGTTTGTCAGCTTTATTAAGGTTCATCCTGTATACTGTCAATGTTAGAAGCTATCTGATACATATATCATTGGAGATAGTAAGAATGAATATTCCTTTACTCACGTAAGTTGTAGGAGTCGCTAATGAGGTATTCTTTTACTTTGTGTTTAAATATTTGTGGGTTTTAAATTTCCTGCCTGATACCCTCCTGGAGACTTTTGCCCCAGAGTATAATATTCCATTTTGAATCCTAGAGAGATACATCTAGTCCTTATAAAAATTATTTCTACTTCAGGTATTGCAGTTGTAAACAGCTGTGTTCATTCTAAGTTCACTCTTGTTATTAACCACAAACACGATTAGGGAGTGTATGTATTGTCATGTAAGTGGAAGAATCCATCGGTCCCTGAAGAGGCTTCTACAAGGTGTCCAGTTACCAACATTACATTGTATTCTTACTATGTGCCTCTGTAGAGTAAATAGTATTTTTTTCACCTTAGCTGCAATGTCCCTCGAGATTATAGCATGTGACAGTACTGAAAATGTGCTAACAATTCTGTTTGCAGGTCAACACATTGGGAGAGATTTCAGAGTGCAAAGCAGGCGAACTGAGCTTCTTCATTTAACTTATCCACATATTGTTGCCGCCATGGTTTATTATCCATGTGGGTACCGATGAACTTCACTCTTGAAGTCTCTCCCAGTGTGTGTCCATTGATCTTTGCTTCTGGTATCTGTGTTTACTGTGTACTCAGACTTGTTTGAACCTCATACAAATACACTTGTCCAGAATTAAAACAATCATCATCTTTCTTATTTGTTGCAAGAACTTTCCAGCCAATGCCAAGACAAGTCATTAATTGATTTGTCAACTATACTATCATAGAAAGAAATAATGACGTGTCAACTCTGTGCCCAAAAGCTGGCTATTCCTTTGGTCTATGAGGACATGCTGAAAAGTAATGCCTCTGAACTTTTCATGTGAAAATACATTAAGGTTTTTAAGTAAATCAGTTGCTATTAACCCTCTACATCTTTAGTCTTCATATCTACATATTTATTTCTCAACAGTCATTCTTGCAACAAACATATTTCTCCCACTGAGAGGCCAATTTGTTGGTACCGTCACTATAGAATGTTTCACTTTGTTGGTAGAGCCACAACCTCACCTCTGCTTGCACTGCTTCCATCATCATCAAAGTGAAGTCATTGAAGGTGTTCTTTTAGTTTTGGAAAATTGGATAGAGCAGTCAAGTTAGGACGATCAATAACAGTGAACCCAAGGTCTTGGATTGTTGTAGATGTCGCATTGCTTGTGTGTGTTCTGTCACTTTTATGCTGAAGGAGAGAGTGCTCCATGTGTGGATGAACTAGTCAAAACTCGATTACAGCTCACTGTTTCCCATGTAGCAACAGTTAACATTCCACACTGCTGTCTTACACATTACAATTTGGAGCCCTTCTAGTCATAGAAGGCTGCAAATATGTAGAAATGCTGAATAAAGATGTAGAGTGTTAACAACAATCATTTTATTTAAGAAAGCTTTTAGAGTTTCAGATAAAAAAATTCAGTGTCATTTCTTTTCTGTACATTTATTTTTCTTGCATTTATTGTCTCCATTTTCTTCTTCTGTTCTTCAAAAGAAAGTGATGTAAACACCTTTTCATCTCATTTGTGGCACATTTTTGCTGATTTTTCAGTAAAAAAATTAATGTTCAGTACTTATCATAAGCAATATTTTTCATTTGCAGATTTGTTAATTATAACTTTTCTTCCAGGTTGATGAACTTATAGAAAAAGAAATACAAAAATGCTGTCTTACAGGAATTTCAATAATCGAGCAAAGTCTGGCAGAACTAAATGATGCTATTGCCAAAATGGGAGATTACAAAAAACAGTAAGTTATATACCTATACTGAAATCAAAGATATTGGTTCATTTGTGTTCTTACTTCTATATTATTTACCTATGATAACTGAATTTGTGCCAGAATAGAATTCAATTACAGATATGTTTATCGTGAGCTGTTGCTTTAACCAATGAAATGGCCTGGTCACACCTCCATTTCAGTGTATCTGATGTTTCCCTCTTACAACTTCAAAACCCAGAGATTTATTCACTATCTGTGTGGGAATAGCGTCATTAACAAAACAGGTTTGTTGGTGCAGCTGTACTGTACTGCAGACCGAGGGGTGTAAATATTAATGGAAACATAAATATATTTGTTTGAAGGATTTGTTCCTCTACTCCTACAGTCCATTAGCTATGACTATTTAATAATGTTATTGGTGAAATTAAACACCATACATGTTTTGAGGTTAATTGCTTTAGAAATTTCATTGAGGATGGACTGTATGTAGAAGTAATCCTTCATTTGAGGTACACCACATCTTATGCAGCTCTTGTGTAGTATGTTCAGTCCATGCTAGTGACTAGATGCTTACATGCAACCATAACAAAACAGTGTACTTATGTTGCAAAAACATGTAATTTTAAATTATTAGTATGTGTCTGTTGGTTTATTCATTAACTGATCACATTCCCTTGACCAAGGTATACAGTAACAATGTGAACTAGCTGTTACAATCTAAAAAAGTAATAACTGTTGTTAAATTGCAATAAATGTTGTGTTTAAGTGCCAGATGATGAATCCAAAACTCTGGAGTTTGATTCTTAGCCAGTCCTAAGATTTTAATCCATCATCCATCACTTCTTTCACCTCCAGCAATGTTTGTTGAAGTGAAAAATAAGTTGCACTCTAGTTTAGAATCCAAAATCAACTGTAGGTCCCCCTATAACAGATCAGGTAAGTCAGGTCAGAGGAAGGCAATGGCATACCACCCCCAGTAAGACCATACCTAGTAAATTACACTGAAACCTCTAACCACACTATCTCTGTTTTCATTTTTATGCTTTTTATTTCAAGTGATATCCCTCTTGAAATTCTAACTTTCTAAGTGCAAGGATGCCTGAGTCACAGGTTAACTCAAAGCCCACTGATCAGTAATGCTCATGCTCATGCAGGGAAGTCATGATAGGAACCAATGGCCAGGTGAAACATGTAAATATAGAGGCTAAATAACGTGTTAGACTGGATTCCACCATAGCAGATACGTGTGAACCAATTGGTGATTCTGAATTGGTAACATGATTCAGGACTTGTTTGCCACAAAAAATGGGCACATGGAAATGCCTTGGTTTCGTTTGCTCATTTAGTTCTCAATTGTCACTCCTAGCAGCCACAGCTCAGCCCACTGCTGTTGTTGTGTGGCTGAGCATCCTATGAAACAGCCACGTCAACATAAGTCATTTTATCAGAGCTGCCACCGCAGATATTTATTGGCAGTGTAGGATCCTATTCCAAAATACCTCCCCAGCTGCTCCCGGACCAGAGAATTTCCACAGTTCTCTCCAGTCTGGCTCCACTGTAACTACAATTTTCATTCATAAATGAGTTGAATCTAACTGTTTCCCGAGTTGGTTTGACAAACTGGTTCCAAGTCTGTCCTGAAGAGATAAATGCCTGTAATTTAGCCTCTACAGTTTATGGGTGGTTAACTATAACGTTGTAATAGCTTGTAGCAATGAACCTACCTATCTACCAGACTACTAGAATGTACCATTCTTATCTTACCAACAGAGCTTCACCACCTAAAAGAATCCTGAGATATATTTAACATCTACTGTGGCTGAAAGAGATTATTGTATGCTGTTAGTAGCATTGTAAGAGACTACTGCAAACCTGTGCCACTTATGATGAACTGAAAATATGTGGGGCATGTAGGAATTCAGCCTCCTCTTGTTAGGACTCATCCACTCCTTCTGCCTCTACCAATTTGTGGTCTATAAAAGCACTCTTTTGTTTCACCAACTGCGACATGGTCACGTATACAAACAGTGATCCAATACTGTCAAATGTTTTTTATTCCAGTCTTTGATCACAATATGAATTCTTTAGACGATGACCAGTTTCAGTCTGTAATGAGATCTTTTTCACATCATGTCCTAAAGTGATAAGGCCATAATGGCATCATCAAAACACATAAATATAATCATCATAGCATCGTCATATAGATCTAAAATAGGGTGTAGAATAGACCGCATCATCCACACAGTCATTATTGCAACTCGCAACTCACTTTAGGACATGGTGTAAGAAAGATCTGAGGATGGTCATTACGGACTGAAACCGGTCATTGTCTAAAGATTTCATATTGTGATCAAAGACTGGAATAAAAAACATTTGCACTCTTTGTCAGCCTCCAGTTTGATGACTGATTTACATTTACTTGTGAATATCTAAGCTAAAATTATCACAAATACCACTACTTCAGAGAAAAAAAGTGTGTGCTTGCTCCATTATGTCAAACATTAAGTGGCTAATGTCTTCTCTGCTGCTAGCTAACTTCTACCTGGCAACTCCAATATTTGTCAGTTTGTGTCACAACATAACTGTTTACAGTTGTCATTGCTACTTGTCACACAACTAACAGGATAATTCAATCATTCAATCTAGATAATCAGATGGATTATTGATGAAATTGTTAGTAATACACTATTTTAATTTTGTTTTCAATTTATAGATATTTTCAGTTTCTTGTTTCTGTATTGAAGATGTTTGCACTGGAATAGTGAACTTTGCTGTTAGTTCTAGACAGGGAGGCAAAGCCTGAATGTTATTTTTCTATGTTCTGTTGTGTTTGTATAAATCCCATGCAACTTATTTTCATCAGTAGCAACAAATACCAATCAGAAGTGGATGGATTGGCTAAAATTCCAAGATTTTTGAGATATGATGAACATGTGGTTCCTGGATCTGCCCCCCAATCACATTGTGCAAATTCCACAGAATTTCTTTGAAACAAATGCTTGAAATTTCAGGTGGTTGCTGCAGGTTACTGCTGACAAGTAGCACCTGCCAGTGTCCACACTGTAGCACTTTTCTTATGGAGGCCCCACGCAGAAGTAATGCGTGTGTGGCAGAGTTGCTTTCAAGTGCATGGTAGTAGGGTTTCCAGAGCCCGTACTGCAAACAGAGCAGTGGCCTTTCGCATGTGCACTGGGTGCTGCTGCAGTGTCACTGTGACCATGAACCAAAACAAAGTTGGTTACTAGGTGGGCCCTTGAATAAATTCTGGTCAAATATTGAAATTATAATAGCTGCAGATGGGGGGTTCTAGACTGTACTTAATTGGATAGTTGATAGTGATCCACCACAAGAATGAAACTGAGGATATAATCATTCTCTTCTCATACATCACACGGCATTCTGTGCTAAGGTAATGGTCTGCAATTGCTAATTCATGTGGTTGGGACAGGTGAGTAAGATGACAATGAACATCATACCAGTCTTGCACCATGTTACATGCTTGGCCAGTAAATTGTAATGGTACTGAGGACAGTGAAGGGAGGGAGGGGGATCACTGTTGGAGGTGGGTGGGACTTTAGGTGACAGAGGCACCCAAATGTTGTCAAATTTGTTTATTGCTAACCATAAACAGATGTAGTGCAGCATGCTTGCAATTAGTGAATGTGAGAGTCCTTTGTGCTGAAGTGGTGTAAAACTCTGTCTAGACACATAAAGGCAAGATATATGCAGGGTGCAAAAAGCAGCAGTTGACACCACAACAGTAAAGTGTAAGGCCCTGGAATGAATACTGAAACAATCTGTTAAATTTTGGCTACATGATAAATCACAATTTAAAGGTTGTCGACTAAACCAAACACCTAGAGATTAGTTACAAACTAGATGTGTTGCACAATATTTCGTGTCATTCACCTTCAGCTTACTTTTGAGAGCTACACATCCAGTTTTTTCTTTTTCTACTTTTTTGATCACCTCATGTTTGCTGTCTTTCTCTATTGAACACACTTGTTCACTATATCCACATGACTCATCTTAGGGTTGCCATAATCCAAGGACGAAAATCAAGAACAAAATTCGGTGATTATAAAGATGTGGTTGAAACACGGATATCATAACACTACATACCAGTACCATTACTGCTACAAAAGGGGCTCAATATGGCTCCCCTCTGTGTCCACAAGAGCCTGTAAGTGCAGGATTGCATTCTGCACAGCAGAACAAAGCATGTCCGTAGGTATGCGAGCTACCTCTCTTGATATGCTGTGCTTCAGATCAGCACATGCAAATGTACCCTGTGCTTCAGATAGCCCCAAAACTAGAAATCACAGAGAGTGAGATCAGGTATTTGTGCCGGCCAAGCATTTGGAAACGATCAGCTAATAATTCGATTGTTTCCAAATATTTTTTGGAGAAGCAAGTGAACTTCATGAGCGATGTGCGGTGCACCACCATCTTGCGCAAAAGTGGTAGAATTCAATGCATCTTTCTCCTGTAGGGTGGATATGACATGCTGCTGAAGGATATCGCAGTATTGCTGGCCAGCTACACTGCATATCTTTGGTCCTTGACTGTGCAAAACAGAATGGGCCCATGATGAACGTAGCTGTGAACCCACATCATACAGTGACATATTCGCCATAGAGAGGAACTTCATATATAGTGACCGGAGGTGAAGATCCCCACACTCAGCAATTGTGTGAGTTCACCTCACCCATCAGAGAAAAATGAGCTTCGTCTGTCCATAGGATGGTCCAGGGCCAGCCCTCATAAACTCCAATCCTTGTGGGAAAGTGAAGAGTGAAGTCAACACGTCGTTGTGCATCCTGTGGTGCAAGCTGCTGTATGATATGGATCTTGTATGTACGAACAGCATTTGAGAATGGTTCAAAGAACCTTCTGTACAGAGGGCCACGGGATGTTCAACTGTCGTGACACAGCACTCCACAGCTTGATGATTGGGAATTGCATGCAGCATTGTCTGTCATAGCAATAGCGAATTCATCAACCACCTGTGGTGCCACCAGTCATCACCGTCCTTTCAGAGTGACACCCAATTCTCCAGCTGATTTGAACTTCTTCATCATGCTCCACACAGCAGGTGGAGAAAGAAGACCCTTCTTTAATCCTTTCAGTCAGTGATATTGTCAAAATGGAGCTGCAGCATTACTGTTGTTTTGATAGTAGAGCTTCACCAATAATACCCTGCGCCTTTTGTCCAAGCTCATGTTGACATGTCAAAAAGTGCACTGTGACTGGACAGGTGTGTGAGACTGTGAATCACGATAACCGATCATGGCACCTGGTGGCCATAATTGGAACTGGACAGTGGCACTGTGACATATGGAAATCACACACCTCATACTCTTGACATTAATGCTGCTAAGCTTGGTACTCTATAATGTGTTATATAGGGAAAGTTTAATTACAATGACCCGGTATTGTGAATTGCATCTAGCACATTCAGGAGTTACTGGAAACTGAGGATATCTGAGCCTTCTTGCACTAGTTGTTTCATGAAATTTGATAGACAATGTTGTTTTGCAGCTGCTATCTTATTTTTGTCCATTGACTATACTAATGACGTAATGTAAGGCACCTCACAAAAGTTATTGTTATCTTCTCCAGTATGACAAGGTGCATTGTCCAGTTAATCAGCAACTCTCTTAGGTAAATAAATATAGCACTTTTACACTCAGGATAATATTTATTTTGACTTTTTCTATGTTTTACAAGTGATTTTGGCTGTTTAAGCCATTACCGTGATTAACTATATAGAAACACACATTATATTACCAATTCGAAATGGGAACATAATGATGTGAAAATAAATTAACAGGACTTTCCTAGAGGAGTTGCCATACGCTGAAAAATGACAGTGTATTCACATTTTGTTTTTCCATTTGATTTGGTTTACAAATTTAGCTGTTTGTGTTTTGACAGTTAATTGGTGCACATGCGACAGGAAAAGTGCAAAGATAAAACATTGACCAGAGAATAAAAACGAGGGGTGTATGGAAAGTAAGGTTAGATCAGTTGCAGAATGGAAACCACAGTGAAAATCAAAAAGTTCTTTTTTGGAAGAGCTAGCCATACCCTCCAGCTACCTCTCTAAATAGTTGACGCTTGACTTAGACATTTGTTGTAGTGTTGTAAAAACTTCCCAGTATCCTCATCACAGAAATCAGCCACCTGCACTTTCCACCAGTTCTCTATGCTGGTCTGCCTTTTGTTGTTTGTGCCAACATGTTGTCTTCATAGGCAGTGGTTCATGTGAGCAGAGATGAACATCAGAGTGAGCTAATTAGGGGCTGTATTGCGGGCGATCAAACATTTCCCATCGAAAATGCTGCAGGAGTTTCATTGCCCCTGCAGAATGCAGCTGAGAATTGTCTTGAAGAAAGAAATGCATGACATTTATGTTTTGTGGGCTGCATAGCCTCAGGCGAAATCTCTCACCAGATCCACATATTTGTCGAGAGACTCTGTTGTTTCAGGAATTTCTGTGATCATTTTGCACTCTGAACTAAAAAGAGCAATGTGAAGCAATTGACAGGCACACTAAAGACACTGTGCAACACATCTGTGCAAAGATGTATATCTTTCCGTTCGAACTCTGATTTCCCTTATTCTGTTATGATGACAGTTTCTCCCTATGTAGGTCAGTGTCAACAAAATATTTCCTCATTGAGTGGAGAAAGTTGGTGTTTAAAATTTTGTGAGATGATTCAACCTCAACGAAAAATGCCTCTGTTTTCATGTCCACCCGAAATCCTGTATCATATCAGTGACACACGCTCCCTTATTTCGTGATAATACAAAATGTGCTGCTCATCTTTGAACTTTCTCGATGTACTCCGTCAATCCCATATGGTAAGGATTCCACAAGGTGCAGCAGTATTTTAAAAGAGGATGGGTAAGCATAGTGTAGGCAGTCTCTTTAGTAGATCTGTTACATTTTCTAAGCGTTCTGCCAATAAAATGCATTCTTTGTTTTGCCCTACCCGCAACATTTTCTGTGTTCCTTCCAATTTAAGTTGTTTGTAATTGTAATTCCTAGGTATTTAGTTGAATTTACTGACTTTATATTTGATTGGAGTGTGCGCTGATATGAAACTTCCTGGGAGATTAAAACTGTGTGCCGGACTGAGACTCGAACTCGGGACCTTTGCCTTTCGTGGGCAAGTGCTCTACCAACTGAGCTACCCAAGCATGACTCATGCCCCGTCCTCACAGCTTTACTTCTTCCAGTACCTCATCTCCTACCTTTCATACTTCACAGAAGCCCTCCTGCGAACCTTGCAGAACTAGCACTCCTAAAAGAAAGGATATTGCGAAGACATGGCTTAGCCAGATTCCTTTTAGCACTCATGTGGATGGCCTCACATTTTTCATAATTTAGAATCAACTGCCAATTTTCGCACCATATCTTTTCTAAATCGTTTTGCAATTTGTTTTGATCTTCTGATGGCTTTACTAGACGATAAACGACAACGTCATCTGTAAACAACCTAAGACAGCTGCTCAGATTGTCTCCCATATCATTTATATAGATAAGGAACAGCAGAGGGCGTGTAACACTACCTTGGGGAACGCCAGAAATCACTTCTGTTTTACTCGATGGCTATCCATCGATTACTATGAACTGTGATCTTTCAGACAGGAAATAACGAATGCAGTCACGCAACTGAGGTAATATTCCAAAAGCACACAATTTCACTATGAGCCGCTTGTGTGGTATAGTGTCAAAAGCCTTGTGGAAATTCCTTGACAGTAGCAGTCAACACTTTGTGTGTGTGTGTGTGTGTGTGTGTGTAAAGAGCTAGTTGTGTTTCACAAGAACTATGTTTTCTAAATTCGAGTTGATTGTATGTCGATAGACCATGGTTTTTTGAGGTTATTCATAATGTTCTATCATAATATTACTCCTATTACATTTTGTGAATAATGGCGTGACCTGTGCAACTTTCCAGTCTTTGGGTAGGGATCTTTCGTCAAGCGAGCACTTGTATATGATTGTTAAGTATGGGACTATTGCATCAGCATAGCCTGAAAGGAACCTAATTGGTAAAGTGGAAGACATGAATTTATTAAGTTGCAAGTTGCTCCACGACTCCAAGGATATCTACTTCTAAGTTACTCATGTTGGCATACCTTCCAACCTTTCCCTGCAAGATCAATTTTGCAATTAGTCTGCTCCATTTACACATGTAATTTCCATGCAGCCGCTAAGGCTGCTGACAAATTATGCTTCTCAGAAATCTTACCTGTGTGCGATAGATTTTTTGCATTCACTTTTGGCATTTTATTTCTTGTCTGACGAAACTATAGAGTGATACAAAATGACCAACACATTGACATGAAAAATTTCTTATAGTTACTTACTCTGACAAGTGGCGAACTTTCACACAATAACACATTTGATACAAAGTGCATTTCTCTTTAAACCTAACGAGAAGATTTTTGTACACATCATTAGATAACAAAACTGCTAAACCATTGCTTTGTTGCAACTTTCAGCTTCTAACAGGGGAAAATCTGTACTGTACAGGTTGTTATGTTACCAATTCACAGGCAAGAGTGAAGTGGTCAAACTGGCAACATGTGAACATCAAATTTTAATTTTTGTTTATTTTTTTGCTTCATTCAATATATATTCACATGTCAAACACTGACAGATGTAATTAGCTTCCCCAACCTCTGCTTCCTGCCAGAATGGTGACCCTGTGCAGCAGCTGTTGCTTTTTTGGGGTGTGCCTTTATTCTAATCTGAAGGTACAAATCAGCAATACGTCGTATTAACTGTGACTCATGCATGTCTTCACAGTCAGTGGCAGAGACTAGCGTATGGACATTGCCAAATCACTGGCTTGTTTACTAAAGAAACAACATACAGTATTAATAAACCTGTCAAAAAGGGTTCGAGTTTTAAGCAAATCTCCCTAGAGTGAAATGAAAGCATATTTCTGTATGCTTTACTATTTTAAACATTGCTACAGATGTGTGATGCAAACTACCTTTCTCAAACTTCATAGTAAAGGCAGCTGGTTTTGCCACAGGAGTCTTGCAGTAAGTGTGATCATTTGGGTACATGTAGGGAACATTAATAAGTTCCTTCCACTCAGCATATCTTAACATTTGTGTAATCTCTCTCACAGCATATCTTGCTACATAATATTCTCCTGGCCTTGACTGTGTAATGTTGAATCAAGTGGCTCAGAGTAACTAGGTGGCAACAAAAACATGTCAGCTAGTGTTGATATACATAGTGTTCATGCGAAAAAAAGTTAAAATTATACCGATAAAAACAGCCTGTGCACGAATTGTAATGATGAAATCAGAAAGTTAAATGATCGTGTAAGTAGTCTGCAACTAACCATTAATATTCTGATGAGCGAACTAAAAAAACTTATATCCGGAAAGTATTAACCGACAGCAAACTTGCCTCACAATAACCTCGAAATTCTGGGCAAAGTGAAAAACAAAGTGCCACATTCTCAACGAAGCTTATTATATGAATCTAATATCATGTTTACAAGCAGTTTCAGTGTGCAATCAGCTGTGGAAGATAAGAAACATTTTGCATGTGATAAAACTAATTTCCGAGCTGAATATGAAACTACAAACACGCGGAGTGATACACCCAAAAGATTGCCTAACAACTCAATTACTGTTATGAAAGAAAATGAATCTGAAAGACATGAACACTTGCGTGTTTGTCCAGCGCTGATACTAAATTTTTTAGCTATAACGTCAGTGGCCCTTCTAAATATGCAAAGAAACCTAAACAAAGAAGAGCAGTTGTGATTGCAGACAGTCATGGTCGTGGATTTGCTCACCTTCTGAGCGGTCAGTCCAGTGGACAAACAATCGCTTATATAAAGCCAGGTGCTTCTATGTCGGAAGTTTGCAAGGATGTACGATCCACAGATGTTGCTGACTTATCCTCTGAAGATTTTGTTGTGCAATTTGGTGGGTCAAATGACGTGTAGAAAAACGAAACTCACAAAGCAAAACAAGAACTAAAAAGGTGCTTAGGACAGTTGACATACACAAATGGTTTAGTGCTGAACATCCCACATCGGCATGACTTACTACCATCTTGGTCATTCATGAATAAAGAAATAATCAATGCCAATGAACAAATTTCATTACTTTGCAAACATTTCAAAAATGTAGAACTCGTAAATGTTAACAATATTGTGCGCAGAATCCACGCGTTATATGGATTGCACGTTAACAACATGGGAAAAAAACTGTTTGTTGGAAAAATTAAAGAGATTATCAACTAGAGGCATTAAACACTCAAAAGCAAAATCATCCTGGATTGCCCCCCCCCCCCCCCCCATTTTCGAAGGAAACAATGCCAGCAACACCTCACTTACCAACATCAACAACAACAACAAAAGAAGGAACAAGGTGCCTCCAATATTTAGGCACAGCAACAACAATGAATGCAGTAACCGCTCCACCAATTGCAGACCCAGCTCTAACACCAGCAGCAATGTTATCAACAGTAGGATCAGCAGCAGAATCAACAACTGGAACAGGGGAGCCTGACACAGAAGAAAATTCTGCTGCAGATGATAATAGAAGAATAAGTGCAGTTAGGAAAGGAAAAGCAGTACTTCCAGCACACCTGAATGATTTTTTATTGATAAGATAAAGGTAAGTGATCAATTAAATATGCCAAAGTCTGACAATAATCCAAAGTCTAACAAATCTTTTAATTTCATACTGATTCATCAAAATGTCCAATCATTGCTAAACAAATTAGGTGAACTTGAAATTTTATGTACTGATGAGCTAAAAAACACTTCTGTAATGTAACTGAACACTGGCTGCCTAAAGTTGCAATGTCAGTCACAAAAGTTGCAGACTTCAATCTTTCATCATCATTCTCTAGAATTGCATCCAGTCATGGAGGGTCATGTATATTTGTTAAAACTGGTATTGATTATTGTAACATAAAACCCATTGAACTGTTAACTAAAGAGAAAGTTTTTGAAGTATGTGCAATTGAACTCTCTGCATTAAAATTAATAATCATCTGTGTATATAGGAGCCCTGATGGGAACTTAAATGATTTCTGTCATCAACTAGAAGCAGCTTTAAATACTATGAAAAAAGTTCAACAAAACAGTGATCATTTGTGGAGATTTTAATTTTGATTTTTAAGAAATCTCAAAAGACGTGCAAAGCTTAATGCCCATACTGGAAACATATAACATAAAAGCCACCATAGATTCTCCTACAAGGGTTACACCAACAATTAGCTCAACAATCGATCAGATATTAATAAACACAAATGTAAATCACAATTTCTGTCCTGGAAATCTTAATACTGGCTTCAGTGATCACTATGCACAGTTTATTGCTTTACACACCCCATGTGAAACAAATGAGAAAGAGTAAAAGAAACAAGAAAATTCACTAACAAACAAATAAACGTTTTTATACAGAGACTAAGTGAAGAAACCTGGTATGAAGTGTATACTTGTGAAAATACCAACAAAAAGTTTGAAAACTTCATGGAAATCTTCATGTCATACTTTGAAGCTGCATTTCCATTAAAAAAAACTGTCAACCTAACTTCCAAAAGAACAAATGGATTACATCATGTATTAGAACCTCTTGTGCAGAGAAAGGAAGATTACACCATATAGCATAGACACAGAACATGCCTCATGAATTTCATTTTTACTTGAAAAATTACAAGAGGGTCCTCAAAAATGTTGTAAGGAAAGCTAAAACGATGGCAAATGACAAATACATTGAAAATTAAAAAAACTAATCTAAAGCTGTATGGGAAGTTACAAAAAAAAATCAAACAACTGAAACTAAACTATATAAAAATATAAACTTGTATTATGAAGGAAACAATGGAGGATATTTTGGCAATACTTGTTGTACGTAAGAACAATGACATGGAGGAGAAACAGAATGGGTCCTAATACTGATCCTTGAGGGACGCCATATTTCACATTTTCACATCCTGAATAGTAGTTGCTGATTTTGTTATGGTCACTATTCCCAACAAAAATTGCAGGGACCTTCAACAAATATTTTACAAACATAAGAGAACAGTTGATGAGTGGACTGGAAGAACACAACAAAATATCACCTCCATCATCCAATAGTGTGAGAAATGTGTGTACTTCATTGCTCCTTTCACTCACAAATACTGAAGAAATTTTATCAGTTATAAAAACTGTGAAAACAGGGTACTCATGTGGGATTGATGGAATACCAGATGCAATTATTAAAAAACGCTTTCTTGCCTTAGATGAACCCTTGACACACTTGTGCAACAGCTCACTGGCATCAGGAATCTTCCTTTCCTGCTTAAAAACAGCAAGTTTGAAACCACTGCTCGAAAAAGGAAATCCAGGATGTGTTTCAAATAATAGACCAATAGCCCTACTGCCTGTATTTTCAAGAATTTTAGAATTTTTTTTTATAAGAGATTGTCTGATTTCCTAAATAAAAATAAAATTCTCTCTCCCTCACAGTATGGTTTCAGGAAAGGCTATTCAACTGAAAGTGCAATATTTGAATTTATTAATGAAATCTATACTATACTGGATGCAAGTGAGTTTGTGATGGGCATATGTCTTGATTTATCCAAAGCTTTTGACATCATTGACCATAATGGCCTACTACAGAAGCTTGACCTATTAGGAATTAGAGGTATATCCAATGAGTGGCTCAGGACATACCCATGGGGTCGCAAACAAGTGGTTGAAGTGCAATATACTGACCATAACAAAATCAGCAACTACTATTCAGGATGTGAAAATGTGAAATAGGGCGTCCCTCAAGGATCAGTATTAGGACCCATTCTGTTTCTCCTCCATGTCATTGTTCTTACGTACAACAAGTATTGCCAAACTATCCTCCAATTTGCAACGATACAAGCTTCCTTATTATTGATAAAACAGAAGAAAAACTAAAATACTCCGCTATCCAAACAATGAACAGTGTAGAACAGTGTTTCAGCTATAACAAGCTAATTATAAACAAAGAAAAGACAGTAGCACTGAACTTATATAATCTAAAAGGAAGACACAACCCAAACACAGAAATAGAACTAAGAGACAGAGTTCTTGAAAGTGTTGACAGCACAAAATTTCTGTGAGTCTGGCTCCAGAACAACACAAAACGGGAGGTACACATTGAATATTCGCAAAGAAAACTAACGAAACCCTGCTACACGGTAAGGATCTTAAAAACTTGTTGCAGCAAAGCCAGCTTGTTAAATGTATACTGCTCCTATGTGCATTCTGTAATTAAATATGGCATAATCTTCTGGGGCAATGCAACAACAAATATTAAACTTTTCAGGATGCAAAAGAGAATATTAAGAATTACTGAAAGGGTAAACAATACGAAATCATGCAGACCAATATTCAAAAAACTGTCAGGTCTTCCTCTTTCTTGAATTTTTATCTGTTAAACATCAGTTCTCATCAAACAATACATTGATAGGCACCCAGATATCTTATTAAAAAATGAAGATATACATGCATACAATACCAGGTAAAAATCTGACCTTCATATGAAACAGGTGAGAACATCACTGTGTCAAAAAGACACTCTACATACTGGGATAAAAATTTACAATAATCTGCCTAACCATATTAAATAAGTAAGTAAGCTCAGTAGTTTTAAGGCTGAACTAAAGGCATATTTAATTGATCATTGCTTTTACAGTCTGACAGAGTACCTAGAAACCATACAACAAAACTAGAGATGCATTATGAATATTCTACTTTGTATGTTGCCTCTAATGTTTGTTGTATATATGATTATTTGCCAAATTACTTCAATATCTTCTCGTTAGGAATGCAATACAAACTGTATTTTATCTTGTAAAGACCAAACCATGTCCAATATCCTTGTATGTATTCTATACATGTAGGATTTGAAGGATTAAATAAATAAATAAATAGTATTTTCACCATCATGAGGGAACTTATCACTACACTTCTTATGGCACATGAATTCATGAACACATCATCTATATTTCTTGTCACTTATACTAACATTGTTCTTGGGCAACATTTTTCTCAGAGCAGATTGGAACTGTAATGCAGTGGGTTTATTGTACCAACTAAATCTAGATCTGATGCAAGGGACAAAAGTTCTAGAAGGTCTTGTGACAGTTTTTATGTTAAAAAATACTTTAGAGTTTCAGTATCCCAAAATAGGGGCTTGTAACACCATTTTTAAACGTCGAAAATCCCAGCACAAATGTTTTTGTGGATGTACTAATGCACACAAACAATTAGTCCTTAATGTTTGAAGGAAGTCTCCTGCATGACAAAGAAATTCAATCCAATAATTTACATTTTCAGTTTTCATTGGTTGTTAAATGAACATTCCTAGAGTTTATCAATAATTCTGATGAATTCTATAGTGGCAGAGGGGTCCTGAAAATCTGGGAGCTAGGAACACTAATTCAATGGCATCAGCAACACTGGAGCTCATTGCCTGGGCTGCTAAAGAGAAGTTAATTTTTTTATTATAGAAAATCATATGTGAAGCAGAGAATGAATTGGCAAATTTTAAAGATTCACATTCTTGCAGATAATGTAACTTCAAAATAAAGTCCCATTTCACATCTCCAGCTTCACAGTTAGTAATTTCCTTTTCAGCTAAAGTATTACGAATTAATTTGCTTAAGGTATGGATCAAGAATTGCATGAACATTACTGTAATTGGCAGGATGCTCGAGGTAAGGGGAAAAATTTTCCACATTCAGTGAGCACCCAAGATTGTTCAGTGTCTGAATGTTGACAGCAGTACCATCACATGTCACTAACCTTACAAGAACACCTACAGAAAATAGCTTCAGTATACAAACTCCTACGGTTTCAGTCATTACATCTGATGACAGTTTTCACAAAGAAATATCCAATTGGGCACTTAAACATTTCCGTATATGACACTGTCTGAAAAACTAAAGCTTCAGTAGCCAATTTTTCTGCATCTATATTCATAATGTTGTCCAAACCAACGTAGCCTGCATACACTTTTATGTTGCTCCACACAAGCTGCTTCCTAATTGACATACTATCAAAAATAAGTGCACACACTTTAAGATATAGTTTGTCAATGATAATATGTTTTATTTAGTTGAAAACGTCTTTTAGATAGCTACGTTCACAATTTACTGATACCACCCAACCATGAAGAATACTGTTGCGGGGCAAAAGAAACACAGGGCATAAAAATCTGTATGCAGTGCACAGTGAGGGTAAATTTTTGGTCAGTTCACTGTATCGCCTGGATTGCTTCTTCGCCCCACTGTTTTTCAGTTGCGTGACAAAGTCTAAGGAAAGGCCACCAAAATGTTCCTGAAACACACTTTCCAAGTTGTCATTTACACAGTTTCTTTTCTTTCAGCACTGTTATCAATTCTGCCATTGTTTCCATCTTTTTTTCACGCCGCTTCAGTTTAATCAGCAATTGTCTCTCTTTTCCTAAGGGTCACAGTTCTCTGACGCACAACAGTCTGAATACTGGCAACACAGTTCTCATGGTTGTCATCGGATTCACACACCGTAACTGTCGTTTGGATCTCATTTATTTCTTGAAACAAAATTAAAAGAACCCATCAGCAACAATTACAAGTTACTACTAGAAATTCAAGAAGATACATTAAGAGCATTGTGTATTTTTGTTGCTAGATAAATACATGGTTTTACCACAGGCTAACGTTGTGTTAGACTGTGGTTTTACTTCAAAAAACCCTGAATGA